>NW_015506081.1:196299-253437 GCF_001515645.1 Sinocyclocheilus grahami
AAAAAAAAATATATATATATATATATATATGTATAATTTTATTTTTATATTTCATATTTCATATTTTTTATTTCACATGGGGTTTCTCAAATAATGTAAGGTCATAAAAATGTCTAAATTATTTTCATCTGTAACAGATCATTATGAGAATATTATGGCAATGTTTAAGACTCTTTTGTCAAAAAACACTGAGTTACAGACACAGAAACAAAATAAAAAAACATTTATTGTGCTAATAATTTCAGGCAAAAAAAATGGGAAAGGTTTAGTTACTTATAAATAAACAAAAATGCCTTTATATGTTTAAATCTTTGTGATCGGGGATTCAAAATGTTTCTCCATTCGGTCGCATTTGATCTGTTTTGTTTTGATGTTCTCTTGATTTGGTGGTGATGTGGTCGCTGTCGCTGCTGTTTTGAGTTTCTTGCAATCTCGTAATGATCCTAATTAAGCGTCTGACACTCATTTATCACTCTGAGCACTCGTGTTGACAGATATGAGTCCTGTGAAGAGGAGAGATGTTCTCGCCTTATCTGCGGTCATCCTTCTTGAGTGTGTGCTTATCTGGCCGTGTGATGCCTGCGAGACGCAGAACAAATGTTCATTTCATCACATTCACCTCCATGTGTTTGTGTGCTGCTGTTTCAGATAGGGTTTCTGGTAAAAGTTGTGGTTTAGTTACAGATCAGGGTTTTAGTCCATGTCTGTTAGATTAGAGGTGTTGTTGTTGTTAGCTTGGCAACTAACTGAAATAAGTTTAATTTTAAGTGCTACTTAATTACTAAAACTGAAATAAAAATAAAGGCTAAATACATTTTTTATTTTGTTTTTAAATTACAAGTATGTATTGTTAACTAAAACTATTACAAATCATTTCCATTAACTCAAATAAAGATGAAAAAATTAAATATTACATGAAAACCTTAAAAAACAATAAGTTTAATTTTAAGTGCTACTTAATTACTAAAACTGAAATAAAAATAAAGGCTAAATACATTTTTTATTTTGTTTTTAAATTACAAGTATGTATTGTTAACTAAAACTATTACAAATCATTTCCATTAACTCAAATAAAGATGAAAAAATTAAATATTACATGAAAACCTTAAAAAACAATAAGTTTAATTTTAAGTGCTACTTAATTACTAAAACTGAAATAAAAATAAATTAAGGCTAAATACAAATAATAATAATAAAAATTACAAGTATGTATTGTTACCTACAATTATTAAAAATAATTTCCATGAACTCTAATAAAGATGAAAAAAATGAAATATTATATGAAAACCTTAAAAAACACACATTTGAAATGAAATAAGTTTAATTTTAAGTACTACAGTTACTGAAGCTGAAATAAAAATTGATTGTGGCTAAATAGAAATTAAAAAAAGAAAAATTACAAGTAAAAATAATTTTAGTTAACTGAAATAAAATAAAACATAAATTTTACATGAAAACAAAAAATTTGAAATGTTGCCTTTGCAACTAACTGAAATAAGTTTAATTTTAAGTACTAACATTTCTAAAACTAAAAGTGAAATAAAAATAAGGCTAAATAGAAATTAAAAGAACAAAAACTAATAAAAATGACAAGTAGATATTAACTAAAACTATTAAAAGTCATTGTCATTATCTGAAAGCTGAAATAAAATATAAAACTTAGATATTAGAAAAAAAGGTAAACAAAAATTAGAAATGCTGCTTTGGCAATGAACTAAAATTACTAAAACTGAAATAAAAATCAATTAGGGCTAAATAGAAATATTTAAAAAGTAACATACATAATGTTAACTAAAACTGTCATTAACGTATTAATTTTTTTATTAACTGAAATAAAGCGGAAATAAAATGGAAATGTTAAATGAAAATGAGAAATGTTGCTTTGGCAACTAAATGAAATAAAATAAAGTCTACAGTTATTAAAACTAAAACTGAACAAAAATAAATAAATCGAAAAAATAATATTTAAAAAATGACAAAAAAGTGAGAAAACAAAATTACTTTTTAAATAACATATTAAAATTAATAATAATATCTAAAACTCAATTTAATGAACAAATTATTAATTTAATATAAAAGCTATTTTATTTTAATAAAATAAAAAGTTTAATTTAATTAAAACAAATCAACAGTCATTCAACAGGACAACAATATAAAAGTACCATACAAAAGTAAACAATAATTTCCTATAAAATTAAAGATTGAAATAGATTAATATTACTAAGATTTATTTATTTATTACTATGACTTACATGCATCAAAATACTATAGAGTTTGATTGGATGCATTACTTTATGTCTATTATTATTACCGTCAGAACTCCACGTGACTATGTGGGGATGTACACTACTGTTCAGAAGTTGATCAAAATTACTGTAAAAACAGTCAAATATTATTTTGATTTAAAATCACTGTTTTCTGTGTGAATATCTGTTAAACTGTAATTTATTTCTGTGATGTGCAGCTGTATTTTCAGCATCATTACTCCAGTCTTCAGTGTCACATGATCTTCAGAAATCAGTATAATATGCTGATCTGCTGCTCCAGAAACATTTCTGATTATTATCAATGTTGAAAACAGTTGTGCTGCACAATATTTTTGTGGAAAATGTGATGCATTTGATCTTTTAGGATTCACAGATGAATAGACAGTTCAAAAGAACAGCATTTATTTGAAGCTTACATCTTTGGTAACATTGTAAATATCTTTGTCACTCTGGAGCAGTGATGGACAGTGTGTTCAGATCCGTGACCCGACACACTTCCACCGGACAACTGGGTCACTGCTTCTCCTTCAGGCTCGGGGTCCAGCAGAGAGCTCTGGAAAGTTTGTATGTGTAAAGTGATGCCGCTTTTGTTTAGTTTATTGAAGATGCAGCAGTTGTTTATTTACTTAATTGAGCTTGCGTGATATTTGCTGGTTAGGTGGGAGATGGAGCCTGAGCTCATGGAGCTGGAATGATAATCACGGCCCTCCTTCCGGAATGCTGTGCTTCCCCTCGCTCGCTCTCTCTCTCTCTGACTCTCTATGAGTCTCTCTCTCTCTCTTTCTCTCTTAGTCTCTCTGAGTGTCTCTCTCTCTCTCTTAGTCTCTCTGAGTCTCTCTTTCTCTCGCTGTGGTTGATGCGAGACCCCAGTCATCTCTTCCAGATGCTTCTAACCCTGCTGAATCACTTTCTCTGCTTGTCTTGGTTTTGCAGACACGCACTCGCTTAATCTCTTGCCTTAAATCCTTCACAGCCATTAAACCTGATTCTCTTCACTCGTTATATGACATCATTCAGCTAGCTTATATATATATATATATAAATAAGTGAATAGTTTTATATTATTTGAGAAACTGCATGTAAAATAAAAGCTATGAAACATTAAATATAAAAATGTAAATATGAAATTATATATATATATTTAATTTTACTTTATATTTTTATTGTTATTTAACAAGATAATACTTAATGGTACAGAGTTAAAAATTACAGATGGTCTCAAAAATTATAATAATATTGTAACCGGGCGAACGTGACGTGAGACGTGCGGATCCATATGCAAGGTTTTATTTCCAAGACGTGGTCATATAACAGGCATGGGTCAAACAATGGCAAACAGGTACAACACAGGCAATACAAAGAGTAATCCTAGGACAAGTGTGGGTCTTCGAACAGAATCCAGAGGGCTTGACAAAAGGGGTAATCCGTAATACACAGACAAAGATCTTCACACAGGAAAACAGGCAAGGCAAGACTAGACTAAACTATGAACTATGAACTAGATCGGGAACTGGCTCCGTAAAGTAGCTACTGCTAGAAGAGTGATAAATGCTAAACAATACTCAGCCTTGAATGGTGGTGTGAGACTGATTTATATAGTGTGTGTTATTAGTAGCTTTCAGGCTAGCGTGTGATTGGTTACAGCTGTGTGCAATCAGTGCAATGGATGATGGGAAATGTAGTCCAGGGTATAGTGTAACAGGCTGTGTAGTGTGAGAGTCCATGTAGTGAGCGGGCGGCCTCTGGTGGTGAATGAACGGAAGTTCATACAATGGATTCGTGACAAATATATGAAATATAATGTGATGTGATATATACACGTGACTATGTGGGGATGTACACTACTGTTCAGAAGTTGATCAAAATTACTGTAAAAACAGTCAAATATTATTTTGATTTAAAATCACTGTTTTCTGTGTGAATATCTGTTAAACTGTAATGTATTGATGTGATGCGCAGCTGTATTTTCAGCATCATTCCTCCAGTCTTCAGTGTCACACGATCTTCAGAAATCAGTATAATATGCTGATCTGCTGCTCCAGAAACATTTCTGATTATTATCAATGTTGAAAACAGTTGTGCTGCACAATATTTTTGTGGAAAATGTGATGCATTTTATCTTTTAGGATTCACAGATGAATAGACAGTTCAAAAGAACAGCATTTATTTGAAGCTTACATCTTTGGTAACATTGTAAATATCTTTGTCACTCTGGAGCAGTGATGGACAGTGTGTTCAGATCCGTGACCCGACACACTTCCGCCGGACAACTGGGTCACTGCTTCTCCTTCAGGCTCGGGGTCCAGCAAGAAACTGCATGTAAAATAAAAGCTATGAAACATTAAATATAAAAATGTAAATATGAAATTATATATATATATTTAATTTTACTTTATATTTTTATTGTTATTTAACAAGATAATACTTAATGGTACAGAGTTAAAAATTACAGATGGTCTCAAAAATTATAATAATATTGTAACCGGGCGAACGTGACGTGAGACGTGCGGATCCATATGCAAGGTTTTATTTCCAAGACGTGGTCATATAACAGGCATGGGTCAAACAATGGCAAACAGGTACAACACAGGCAATACAAAGAGTAATCCTAGGACAAGTGTGGGTCTTCGAACAGAATCCAGAGGGCTTGACAAAAGGGGTAATCCGTAATACACAGACAAAGATCTTCACACAGGAAAACAGGCAAGGCAAGACTAGACTAAACTATGAACTATGAACTAGATCGGGAACTGGCTCCGTAAAGTAGCTACTGCTAGAAGAGTGATAAATGCTAAACAATACTCAGCCTTGAATGGTGGTGTGAGACTGATTTATATAGTGTGTGTTATTAGTAGCTTTCAGGCTAGCGTGTGATTGGTTACAGCTGTGTGCAATCAGTGCAATGGATGATGGGAAATGTAGTCCAGGGTATAGTGTAACAGGCTGTGTAGTGTGAGAGTCCATGTAGTGAGCGGGCGGCCTCTGGTGGTGAATGAACGGAAGTTCATACAATGGATTCGTGACAAATATATGAAATATAATGTGATGTGATATATACAGTATAATAACCTATTATCCACACCCTATATTCAAGTGGAAGGAAATAATAATAAAAATAATAATATAAACATTGGCTGACCGACCTTCCAGTGTGTTGATTAATGCTCTTGAATTGCTGTGAAGTCATTCCAGTTTCGTTGAGCGCATTAAAGTTGATTATCGTTTGTTTCTGAACTAGAAATGAAAGCTGTTACGTTCTCAGGTTTAGGAGTTTGTGGTGCTGCATTAGATTTGCAGACTAAACGCTGAGTCTCAGCACTGAAACAGATTCCTGAGATGTTTGTGAGTGTGATCTAATGCTGAAGAAAGGCTGAATCAGACAGCAGTGACCCAAAACACAAAGCAGTGACTCAAACTGAACAAACTCCACATTCTAGAAGATCTGAGTCAGATTTCTGATCCAAACCAGGCCAAATACACACAGCGTTTCCTAGTCCTGCCTCTGATGGGGTTTTACACCAGTCACATTGATACTGATGGTTTTTTGTTCCAGATTTTCTGACTGTATTAGTGTGCCTCAGGGTTTCTTAAAAAGTATTAATGCAAATTAAGGAGCAGCAGGTCTTAAATTCATAAACTCATTGCATTAAATGTTGCATGAAATAATATCTTTCCAATATAGATATCTGAAGGTCCTTAAATCAAGATACATTTAATTGAGATGCAAACTTTGTCCAGTAAAAGCAGTTTTTTGAAGACGAAGTCTCATGAAATGATTTGAGCTATTACTGCATTCACTTTAGACTGTAAAGATTTGAAGGTCAAAATTCAACATTTTATGTTGCATTGAGATTTTTACTTGGAGCAATTATAGTGCAAATCTTAAAAGACGTTTAGTTCACGTAATTTAATTTGAGCTAAATCAAATTTTTCAATGCAGCATGAAATTTTCAACATAACATTTTTAATTTTGACCTTCAGAATCTCTTACATTGTACTATATATCTACAATACAGTAAAAAAAAAAAAATCTAATTTGGCAATTTCTGTCAGTCTGTTTTTATATAAGATATGTAACAGAATTCCATCAATCAATGCAATCTTCCTCTTACAGTTTCTGCAGGTCATAAAAAGTCATATTTTCCCAAAATAAGGCCTTAAATCAGAGCAGAAACTCATTGCATTAAATGTTGCATGCATTGCTAAAAATTTCTAAAAATTTATATCTTTCTCAGTATTTTAGTTTTGTATTCTAATATAACTGTCTAACTATCTTTCCTTCAGATGCAAGCTGAAGACGTGAGGTCTTGTTCTCCGAGAAATAGAACAAAATTAAGAGTTTTTGCTTAAAACAAGAACAAATGTCTGTCAATGGGATATTAAAACTCAAATTAAACCAATTTTTCTGAACCCACTGGCAGATATCTGCTCTTTTTTTTAACCACAAACCATAAACTTCTCATAAAACAAGACCTGTTTTCTGTCATTTTGCTTCTCAAGTTGATTTAAGAAACTTTAGACATCTGCACTGGAAAACCAGGCAAACATACAGAAGAGGAGCATTGCTTTTTTCCAGTGTGATCATTATACAGTAAAATATTTCTGTATATTTTTTTGGAATATGAATTTAAAAGTAATTGAGATCTGTTGGAAGTTATATTTTAAATTTTTGGTAATGCAACTCATTTGCATTTAGAGAACATTTTGATGTAATGCATTTAATTTATTCCTAAGCTTGTCTTTAGTTGCTCTTAAAAAGCTTTAAATGCGCCTTCATCTCACCTGCATTGACCCGGGTGATTGTAACACTCGCTGTTGTTAGTGACTCAGCTCTGTTGGTGTGTTTGTCAGAGTTGTCTGCGCAGTGAGCGAGACTACGAGAGCGTGGTGCTGATGAGACTCAGACAGGCTGAAGAGAGGAAGAGGATGATGGAGGAGATGAAGAGGGAGGAGGAGACGGTGTGACTCGCACAAACTCACTGTGCTTTCTGCATTTTACCTTTGATTTTACATGAATAAAGCATTTTTGCCATCAATTTTGCTGAATATTTTACAGTGCTTTTCTGGCAGGAGCAGCAAGTGCAGTTAAATGGCTTTCTGTGTTGAAACGACTTGAAGCTCTACTAAAGGCAATAGTGTCATTATTCTGTTAAAAGGAAGGATTTACACTGTTTTTAGTGTTTAATGCTCCCATTTAAATAAAGACTCTAGATTGAGTCGGTGTAGAATGACACTGGTTGGACAAACACGATTATTTTTATGATTTGTGAAATATTTTGCATTTAAAGTGTGATTGTTCTGTGCTTCTTTAAAATAAATATACTTTTTTGTCTGTTGCAATGACTTGCAGAGATTTTTACTGACATGAGACTCAAATCTCACTGTAATGATTCTGATTCATGTCTGAGATCTCGATCTGACGTCATGAACATGACACCTCATTTACATTAATCAAAAAAGGATTTATGAAATAATCATCAATGGAAGCCTATGGAAGCATGGAATAAAAAAATTTATGTAATTGCAACTTTTTTCTCAAAATCTATATCTAAAAATTCGGACTTTTTTTTCTCTTGCAATTCTGACTTTTTTCTTTCTGCTATGGAATAAAAATAAAAATGTAATTGTGACTTTTTTTAAATTTAGAATTTTTTTTTAGCCACAGAATAAAACATTTTTTAAAAAGGTAATTTTGACTTTTTATCTCACAATACTGACTTTTTTATTCCAGTTTTGAGTTTATATCTCATAACTTTATTTATAGCAATCTTTATTCTGAAAAAAAGTGAGAATTATGAGATAAAAAGATGAAATTGCATTTTTATTATTTAATTTATTTTTTATATTCTGTGGCAGAAACAACAAAATATTGTTGTCATAATGTGGGAAACATACACAATGTGCTTTTTATTTTTATTTTTATTTTTTTCCCCAGCACTTTCTTGATTATGATTTTTGAGATTTAATTTTCAACCATTATATTTTTTGGTTTCAAAGAGCATTTTATAAATACATTAGTTTATACACGTGACAATGTACTTCTGTTTACTTTCGATTTCTTGGCATCATCAGCCAATCCTGTGGCTCCAGAGTCATTAGTCACATGACATTTAAGGCTCAGCTGATTGGCTCAGAGTTTTCAGTGATGGCAGCAGGTAGGTTGAGATGAATGTGAATGCTAGCAGATTAGAACTCCAGGTAATGTAGACATCCATTGTGATGACCCAAAATGAAATGTATGTTAAAAAGAAACCGTTCCGTCTTCATCCGGTGTCACCCCACGACAGCCATCTGACCCGCCACCGGGGGAAAATAGGAAAATGCCATCGAAACATAACTTTACTTTTAATTTCGATTTTTGTTTTAATATTTTTTTGTTTTAATTTTTGCATTCAAATGTTTAGAATATAA
The DNA here is from genome assembly GCF_001515645.1 of Sinocyclocheilus grahami. NCBI lineage: Eukaryota > Metazoa > Chordata > Actinopteri > Cypriniformes > Cyprinidae > Sinocyclocheilus > Sinocyclocheilus grahami. The sequence continues at coordinate 204,978 of NW_015506081.1, forward strand.
GTGAATTTTAATGTGATACAGAGTTCTGGCATGAAACTCTAGATCACATGGCACAGCTGATTGGTTCTCTCCTGTCTCGGTAGCCAATGAGCTCGCTGCCCAACATTCAAATATATGACTAGTGCGTGCCGTACAAGTTGCAGCTTGCTTCAGAAACCCTCCACCTTCCCCAGCTCCACCTGTATAGATCTGCTACAAGGTGATTCATGTATACTATAAGGGGGTTATTTCATATGTGTTATATGTGCAGCAGCAGTGTTTCTTACATGCTCACAGCAGCATGTTGTGGATGTATTGGCAGTAGCAAGTCTCGGTACTTGCTCTGCCGCAGCAGCAGCGTAGCAGATCTATTCCGTCAAGACCAAATACATTAACATTGTCACGTACATTACCATGCAAATCCCTCCAAGAGTTGTCATGACAGAAATATATTTAATGCATAATTTACTCAAATCGAGATAGATTTTTGGCACTTCGTAGCAGGGTTATTATATTTAACTAACACTAAAATTAAAACCATTAAACATTCTTGTTACTAAAAAAAATAATAACATTAACTGAAATAAAATAAAATATAAAAAACTTTTTTATTGCAGTTATTTGCCAAGGCAACATTTCTCATTTTAATTTAGGTTAACTTGATGTACTAAAATAATTAAAACTAAAACTGAAATAAAAATGAATAAAGAATATAAAACAACAACAAAACAATAAAAACACAACAAAGTTACTATAACTTAAACTCAAATTAAAACAGAAAAAAATGTATATAATATAGTAGCAGGGGTGTTGTATTTAACAAAAACTAAAATTAAAACCATAAAAAAAATACAAATAAAAAACGTTAACTGAAATAAAATTAAAAATATATAACTTTTTATTTCAGCTATTTTATTTTCAGCATTTCAACATTTATTTTTTTTTGTTTATCTTGATGTACTAAAATAACTCAAACTAAAATAAAAGAAAAAAAATCTATATAGACACATAAAAAAAAAACGAATTCAAAATATTAAAAACTATAACAGTATCTCAATGATACTAAAATAACAATAAATGCTCAGATTAGATTTAAATGTTTTTCAACTTCGAATCACAAACATGCAGCACTTTTAAACCCTTTAGAACAGATCATACTTTATTTTTAATTACAGCTTCTCACGCAAGTATAAAGAAACAATATTAACATGTCAAGATTCAAAACAGACAAAATATATGCTTACATACACTGCAAATAAAATCAATTTGAGCTAAAACTAAAATTTGAAGCTAAAACTGATATTTTATTGCAAAGATAAAGTCGGGAGAGATATGGAGAGATGCTATAGATGCAACATTGTACCTTTTGCACAAAGCAGAATAACAATGTTCTCAAAAGCAACTCAATCAAATCACAAAACGTACTTTCCTTATCTATTAATCTAAAAATAAACTAAATCCAGAAATCATGAATCAGAGAAAGCACATTGATGATGAGACAGATGTCTATAATTTCATCTCACATGTCACTTCATTGCTTTTATAAAAGTTTCCACTACTGCTGAAATCAGAAGGCTCTCTCCCTCTCACCTCGTTTACTATGTTTACCTGAAATACGAGAGACACAGAGTCACAGCATGTCACTCGTCTCTTTATGGAGACGACTCCCGGCCTGCTGACCACTCTGAACCCCATCTTATCCAGTGAGTCTAAGACGAGTCTTGGCGGTTCGTTCACATGATACTCGGAGCTGTGAGACACAAGAACGTCACAAATGGTTTAGTTAAAGATGAGCTATCTGAGCTATAGACTATAATGTTTACACTAGAGCTCTGCGCAAATGTTCTAACTCGCTCATCCGAAATCGCATACTTCACTACTATATAGTACACTGTAAAAAATGATTGTGATTTTAACAGTAAAAATGCTACAGTAAAAACCTGTTAATTGTTTAACAGTAACTTTCCATACTATATACGGTTAATAACTGTAATTACATTTAATGTCATTTTACTGTCTAAAAATAAACTAAATCCAGAAATCATGAATCAGAGAAAGCACATTGATGATGAGACAGATGTCTATAATTTCATCTCACATGTCACTTCATTGCTTTTATAAAAGTTTCCACTACTGCTGAAATCAGAAGGCTCTCTCCCTCTCACCTCGTTTACTATGTTTACCTGAAATACGAGAGACACACGACTGACCACTCTGAACAGCATTTTATCCAGTTTGTCTAAGACGAGTCTCGGCGGTTCGTTCACATGATACTCGGAGCTGTGAGACACAAGAACGTCACAAATGGTTTAGTTAAAGATGAGCTATCTGAGCTATAGGCTATAATGTTTACACTAGATCTCTGCGCAAATGTTCTAACTCGCTCATCCGAAATCGCATACTTCACTACTATATAGTACACTGTAAAAAATGATTGTGATTTTAACAGTAAAAATGCTACAGTAAAAACCTGTTAATTGTTTAACAGTAACTTTCCATACTATATACGGTTAATAACTGTAATTACATTTAATGTCATTTTACTGCATCCAAACTGTGAAAAAAGCTTCTTTTGTGAAGTATTTTATAAACCGTATTTGAACATATTTTTCAAGATTATTTTGCAGATTATGTTAAATTATGCATTTCGAATAGTTCTTCTGTCATTAAAACCAAAACTTGTTATTTTGCAGCTTTTATTATTTTGATATCGGCAATAAAGCTGATGCATATATATATACAACTTAAAATATTTATTCCTATTTTGTGAAAAACTGTGTGTGATGGGTTGTTTTTATTGATATTTTTTAACTCAGCATCATCAAATTAGGTAATATTAGGCAAATCAGCAGAACGAGAAGCTTAACTTAACTTATTTGTCTGAGAAATAACTACAACATATCAGGTTACCAAACACTTACAAGTTGTTTCCAAGCATGGTTGTTTTCCGGTCTCCTAGATAGTTCATAATGGATGGATCTGAATATTCATCACTGACCATTGTGGGCCCCGTCTCCTGAAAACAAATACGGTTTGCCCACATAATGTGGTTTTGTCTTCATTTTTGTCTTGTTTGGCCAACATTAGAACTATTGTTTTATCACTGCAAATGTCTTTTGTCAAGCGTTTTTCTTGTAAAATGTGTAAGTTTGAGGCAATAAAGCTGATGCATATATATACAATTTAAAATATTTATACCTATTTTGTGAAAAACTGTGTGTGATGGGTTGTTTTTATTGATATTTTTGAACTCAGCATCATCAAATTAGGTAATATTAGGCAAATCAGCAGAACGAGAAGCTTAACTTAACTTATTTGTCTGAGAAATAACTACAACACATCAGGTTACCAAACACTTACAAGTTGTTTCCAAGCATGGTTGTTTTCCGAGCTCCGAGATAGTTCATAATGGATGGATCTGAATATTCATCACTGACCATTGTGGGCCCCGTCTCCTGAAAACAAATACGGTTTGCCCACATAATGTGGTTTTGTCTTCATTTTTGTCTTGTTTGGCCAACACTAGAACTATTGTTTTATCACTGCAAATGTCTTTTGTCAAGCGTTTTTCTTGTAAAATGTGTAAGTTTGAGATAATATGTAATTATCATAATATATGAGATAATGTGTTTCTTCATGGGAATACCAATGGATGCTCTGCAGTGAATGGGTGCCGTCAGAATGAGAGTCCAAACAGCTGATAAAAACATCACAATAATCCACAGCACTCCAGTCCATCAGTGAACATCTGGAGAAGACAAAAACTGAAACACATCCAGCATTAAGACGTTTTTAACTCAAATATGAGTCCATAATCCATAATAACTCTTCCTCCAGTGAAAAAGTGCATCTGCTGTTGTCTCTCGCATCAAAATCCAGCCACACATGTGTTTAGAGCTGTTTAAACGCTGCTTGATCTGTGCAGATTTCTCTCCTGATTCAGACACGTTTTCACTGGAGGAAGCGTTATGGATTATGGACTCATATTTTGGTTAAAAACATGGAATAATCATAGTAATTATGAAACAAACTTAATCAGCTTGAGTCACTTATCTGATTTATTTTTTACAATTATTTCTTTATTAATTTTAATAATATGCATAGGAGAAAGGAGTCAGATACAATTAGTAACAAAAGTCAGGTAATAATAATAAAATAATAGGAGCAGCAGTGTTTAGATATAAGAAACTGATGGAAAAAAATAATGAATGTAAATATAGATAAATAAATTAAAAATAAACAATAACATTAATGTCCAGCTGTAGTTAAGAATATGGTCATACATTTTGTGAAGTATATCTAAGGTGGCCAAAAGAAGGTCAGAGGTCTATAAGAAGCATCCAGGATTATGGACTCATATTTTGGTTAAAAACATGGAATAATCATAGTAATTATGAAACAAACTTAATCAGCTTGAGTCACTTATCTGATTTCTTTTTTACAATTATTTCTTTATTAATTTTAATAATATGCATAGGAGAAAGGAGTCAGATACAATTAGTAACAAAAGTCAGGTAATAATAATAAAATAATTGGAGCAGCACTGTTTAGATATAATAAACTGATGGAAAAAAATAATGAATGTAAATATAGATAAATAAATTAAAAATAAACAATAACATTAATGTCCAGCTGTAGTTAAGAATATGGTCATACATTTTGTGAAGTATATCTAAGGTGGCCAAAAGAAGGTCAGAGGTCTATAAGAAGCATCCATATTCATCGCAAAACATCCCTCTTGTTTCTTAAGTTGTAAGTGTACTGTTCTAATCGTAATGTTTCATTCAAAAGTTGTTTAAATGTTGGAGGCCTTGGCTGATTCCAGTTGAGACTCACAATTTGGAGTTTACATCTTTCAATTATGACTTTTTTTCTGTGAATTTTAGTTTATTTCATGCAATTCTGACTTTTTTCTTGTAATTCTGAGTTTATTTCTCGCAATTCTGAATTTTTGCTATGAATTCTGAGTTTATATTTGCAATTCTTACTTTTTTCTCTGAATTTTATTTCATTTCTCAAAATTCAGACTTCTTTCTTGTAATTCTGAGTTTATATCTCACATTTCTGACTTTTTTCTTGTAAATCTGTTTATTTCTCACAATTCTGAATTTTTCTTGTAATTGCAACTTTTTATCTCACAATTTGAACTTCTCTGAATTCTGAGTTTACATCACACAATTCTGACTTTTTCCCTTGTAGTTCTGTTTATTTCTCGCAATTCTGACTTTTTCTTGTAATTTTGAGTTTATTTCTCACAATTCAGATTTTTTTCTCTGAATTCTGAGTTTATTTCTCACATTTCTGACTTTTTTCTTGTAATTCTGAGTTTAGTGCTCACAATTCTGACTTTTTTCTTGTAATTCTGAGTGTATTTCTCGCAATTGTGACTTTTTTCTATAAATTCTGAGTTTATTTCTTTCAATTCTGATTTTTTTCTTGTAATTTTGAGTTTATTTCTCGCAATTTTGACTTATTTTTGAATTCTGAGTTTATATCTCACAATTCTAACTTTTTTTCTCAAAATTGTAAGAAAAAAGTCGCAATTACCTTTTTAAAAAAAATTGGGTGTGTCCTGTGGGGGCGTGGCCTCTTGGTAATGAGGGAACCAATCACTGAGCCTCATTGATCAATTACAGAGACGTTCTCATTATTATTCTCAATGACTGGCAGCTGCATCAGTGTGAAGAGCTTTAAAAACACACATGGAGGGCTTGCGGTGTGGAAATGCTGCTTGAACGCTGGTGGATTGAGTAGCTGGCGCTTCACCACTGCATTTCCCTCATCTTTTATTTTGCATTGCATGTCTTTATTTTTCCTTCCTGTTTGTTTCTTTTTTTTTGCTTGGTTCTTTATAAACATCAGTTTTGTTCTACATGTGTACAAAATAGAAACAGTGTAATAAGTCCAGCATATAAAAGTCAAATTCAAGCTTCAAGCGCAGGAAACACAATGCTTGAAAAGCAAAACTGTATATTTATCTACACAAGTTTTATTTTCTTCTAAGCAAAGAAAACGGGAAAACACAGAGTGCGTGCTTGAGAGTCCAAAACACTTTTTCTGTTACTGCTGTCAAGTCAAAACATGTTCCTGGAGTTCCCAGTTATAAAACACACACACTCTTAACAATGTCTTATGAGACTCATTTTTGCTCTTTTGAAAAGTTTTTGCAGGGTAATTGCTTTCATGGTAACTGTTTAATTCAATGTTCTCGCAGTTTCTTTGGATTTATTTGTGAAATTTACTAGCAGTTTCTGAGTGAAATGATGCAGAATATATTCAGATAACTGAACGTTTTTGCTTCAGTGTGTTTTATCAGAGCAGATCTGTAAATCATGAACAAAACATCACTATTCTTTTTTTAAATTTTGGTTAAAGCAAGGAGGACTATAGAACAAAACATCACTTTGGTTTGTTTTTAGTTGCTTTGCTGTGTATTTTATTGCAATTAATGCTCCACAGTCTGTTTGCTGTGAGACTGAAGCAGCAGAACGTGTCGAATCTCATGCATCTGAAACCGTGGCCAATGCCGTGACAACTTCATTACTTTTATATGTTCCTCAAGAGAGAACAAAGATAGAGCTGCGACTCGATGCCAAATAACACGTCAGACAGGACATGTGTATTATAAAACGTCTCAAAAGTGCAGATATGTGCGCTGTATCACGCATGTCATGAAAATATGGTTATAGAAAACACGCTGCTGGTCTGTATTACCCAAGGTTTCATTCTGTTTGGAGAAGAAATCAGCTTTTTTTGCTTAAAAAAATTATTGTTTCTGAACATTTTATATGACGACTCCTGCTGGGAATCTTGGGGGGCCAATTATAGAACGCCATTTTCAACTAAAAACAGAACTCTTTTTATCCGTTTTGGAAATTCATGTACACCACAACAGTGTTTTTGGGGGCTTGAAAATGCTAACTTTTGAAAATGGGATTCAGAATTATACAGTTATCGTCTTCATGTAAACTATTTAAAAAATGCAAATTTGTGAGAATGGTGACGTCACATGCATGTGCATTAATTGTAAAGTCTATAGGCATGCAAGTTGTTACAAAGTGACGTCGCCGACTACTGGCCTGGCATACAGCGTTTTTAGTCATTTTTCACGGATCCATGTGAACATTTTCAAAAATGCAAAGGAAAAAGTAGTACATCGTTGTCGTGTAAACGTACCATACAAACCTGCAGAGTGTTTGCGTTTATGAACCTTTAATGTCTTCAAAGGATCATTTACAGAAATTAGGAAAGAAACAGACACACAACAGACAGGTTGACTTGATTTGGCAGTTTAATAGTTAAACAGTTTCTGTAGGACAGTAAACAGACAGAACACATAATTTTTAACACAATATTGATGATCCTGGTTGACTGTCGTCTCTCTGAAGAGCCACTGCTGTGGACATTTACATGCAGCAGATGCTTTTATCTTTTATCTAATGTGATTTATGAATGATGCACATCACTAGCAATTAATCATACAAAAGCAGCGTTCTCACAAAACCCCAAAACTGAACTTAATTTAGTCATACACAAGCTAAAAGCAAAGTAAAAATGCAGAACTATCGAGCATGCTTAAAATAAATAAAAATAAGTGTTTATTTATATGTATAGTAGATGTCACTTATGGTTGTGGTTTAGTGTAGCGCTCATGTGTCTTCAGCAGTTTTTAGGGGTGTGAATCTTGAATCGATTCAATTTACAATATATACAGTTTTCGATTCAATTGAGGAACAATTTTTGGAATTTCAGAATGGTTCAATTCCATTTTAATTATTCGATTCAGCTTTTTTTATGCATTCATAGGATTATGTAAATAAGTTGTGTCGAGCTATTCATTAGTCTGTTTGATGAGAAAAATATGAAATTGATCAAATGGGTTATTAATCCGTACAACTGCAGCAGTGGAGGACTATTATTCTGCTGCGTGATACTGCAGAAGAACTGATGACGGCACGGTTTGATCTTCGGCTGACCAATCAGCAGAAAGGGGCGTTTAATTCCCGCCCACATGTAGAAATCGAATATTCAAGCTGTTAATTTTTCCACCCATGAATGAAAAACGAAAATTTAAGCTGAATTCTCGTTTTTTTTGGGGGGGGGGGAAACTATAAAATGGAGCAGTTTTCTAATTTTTCTACTTTCAATATTAAATAAAAAAACGAATGATCGAATGATACACTGATTTAAATGGCTCTCCTAATGTGTTTCCTAGGTCAGAAAAAGAAAACTTCAAACTACTTAAGATTACACACCAAGCCACTGAAAAAAAGAACCAAATTTCACTTAGAAATTTCTAGTAAATTTGACATAATTAAAAATAAATGTCAAGTAACGCAAATTAAACTCGAAATTTTGAAGCAGAAAAACTTCAATCTGGCTTCAGAAGTGGACATTTGACCGATACTGCCTTGCTTTCAGTTGTTGAAGCCCTAAGACTGGCAAGAGCGGCTTCAAAATCTTCTATACTTATTTTGCTTGATCTGTCTGCTGTTTTTGATATGGTGAACCAGCAGATTCTCCTGTCAACCCTATTGGAAAATGGCATCTCAGGAACCCCACGCCAGTGGTTTGAGTCTATTTTAATTCTACTTTATCTATATTTATCATTTTTCTTTTTTTTTTTATAAAAAAACAACAACAAACACTAGCTTTCTATTTTTTTCTATTCTATCTACTTGTTTTTCTTTGTGTGTGTGTGTGTGTGTGTGTGTATAATAAATAAATATATATACACACACACCTTGCTACGCGTACTGCGTTAGGTTAACCGAGACTTGTCATTTGCACTTATATATATTGTTGCTCTTTTGTTAGTTTTGTCTGCTTTTATTGTCCTCATTTGTAAGTTGCTTTGGATAAAAGCATCTGCTAAATGAATAAATAAAAAAATAAATAAAGAAAAGCAAAAAAAACAAACTTAAAAAACCAAAACAAAAAACAAATTCAGCTTTATCCAAGAAAAAGCAATGACAGTAAAATAGTAATAGTGGTGAGGTTTTCATGCATTTTCATGTTTTATTTCAGTTGTAGTGCCACACAATGAGTTTACCAATGGTTTGTGTGTTCTTGACTCTATACTATAGTTTCTATAGTCTCCAATAATTCGCTCATATAACAAATGTAATGTTTATTCATTTTAAAACATTGAATCATACTTTACCAAATCACGATTCATTCATTTTTTATTTTTTTTAGCATTTTAAATCAATTCTTGACCGAATCGCCAAACCATAACTAACAATTTTTTTTATTTGAATTGAACTTGATACCAAACAATATGAATGAAAATAATGCATTTTTATATAGTTAGTATTATGGTAGTGAGTTTGCACAATTTTCTTTGTAAAATTAAAAATCGTAAAATTTAAAAAGGATTTGCAGACATTATGGGAATATTACTTTTCAATGTTCTCAATGTTTTGAAACGATACGTTGTGGGAATATTGTACATTCTGAACGTTCAAAATGTTTTTTTAGTTGAGTGCACTTTGACATGGAGTATCTGTGAGATTATTTTCCCAGTAAAGATGTTTATATTTTTATATTTTAATCTGTCAAACATTTTCAGCCTAATATGATGAAATGCACTTAAAGTGGGTAATTCATCTTATTTTTAACAATCTTGTTCATGGACGAAACCGGAAGCATCCCCTCTGATCGCGGGTTCTAACGCGCGTGAAGTTATTGTGAGATAAAGCAGACAGATAAGATGTCGGAGGGTGATGTAACTGTACTACTGCTTTTGAGAAGAACCATATGTCTGCGAGGTCCTGTGAATTTCTTGCTCTCTCGTGCTCGTAAATCAAAAGCAGAGGAGGCCCGCGTGATGCAGATCTTTACAGGATTAGCGGGAGAGCAGATGTAGATCTGCTGATACAGGTCTCTTACTGAAGCAAGTGTTAAATGATGCTTGATGCCAAAGGCTTTATCAAATGTTGCTCACTTTACATGCTGTTTGGCACATGCAAACCCTGCTAGCGAAAGAACATAAGGGATGAAAACATTATTTGTGACTCTGGAGCACAAAAGCAGTCTTAAGTCGCTGGGCTATATTTGTCTGTCGTGAATACATCAAAACCTAATTTTTGATTAGTAATATGCATTGCTAAGAACTTCATTTGGACAACTTTAAAGATGATTTTGTAAAATTATTTTGTTTTTTTAATTTGCACCTTTAACCAGTGCTTTAGTCCAAAATATGTCCATCTGAATTGCATCTGTATTTGTATTGGAACTGAATATCTCCTGGAAGGTTCTTCTGTCCATCTCTGTTTCAGACCACACACAGCACCAAAAGATGCAGATTCACGGCTAATGTTTTGTCTGTTTGAGTCATTTGAGTCCCATTGGTCTCGTCTGAGAGCTCATATTTAGTCAACGTCAAAATGATTTGCGTAAATGTCAGTGCAAGTGTCCCGATGGAGTCTGAAACGCAATCTATGCAAAATGCATGAACAGAATCTGTTGAGCTGCACAAGCTCCATTTCATGTGTTGTGTTCTGAAATGTGTTGATGATGAAATACAAACGTTTCAATGCAGTCCCATGCAGTTCAATCTCATATTCATTTACATGTACATTGCATGCTTTCTGAACAAAATGTCAGCACATGCGCAGTGTTGAGTGTTCATGTTTCAGGAGATATTCATCTAACAGGGAATATTCTCAAAACAGAAGGTCCTCAAAAGTTACTCAGTCATTCACTGTTCTCTGGTCTTTAAGTTCTCAAAACCTTAGTGTAAAACATCTTGGAACATATTTTTATTAGCTGGGTACTGCAAGTATAATTGTCGTTGCTGCCTCTAACATATCTAAAAGGAAAGCTGACATATAGGTCAGAAGTTTCATAGCAAATATTTAGTAAATATTCAGTGACCAAACTGTGAGACATAAATGATGTGAGACGCTCGTAATACAGAACATACGTAAACATGCGCATCATGGCACTACACATGTGCGCAAGGTATTTTTGAAAACAGAAGGATTCAAGCGTTTACTTGCTTCGTTTTTTCCAATTGATTGGATTGTTTCAGATCGAGTGAGGTGTTTACATGAAGGCTTTTGGGCTGTTTTGTTTTGCAGAAGAAAATGGGCTGTTTTGTTTAAAAGCAGAGGCTCTGTTCTTTGTGTTGGCATATTGCATGTTCAGATATTCATACAACAACATTTTCTGGGGGCCATGAAAATTTTGTGAAAATGATAAAAAATGCTGGCGATGGCTGGCAACTTTTTAAAAAAGACGCTGGCAGGGAAAGAGTTAATAATGTTCTCAATGTTAGCACAAAAACACCGTTCATGGAATGTTTTTCACTGAAATGCTACTTGTTACAGAACGTTCAGAGAATGTTTGAAAGTAACACTTAAATTTTTTTAGATAGTCAAGCCCTGTTGTATATTACATACAAACTATTTGTATTAGTATGCGACTACTTTGAAATGGATAACGCTGTCTCTTTTGATAATTGTCTGGCCGCCCTGTTCAATGGTGTCAGTGCCGTCAAATCAGTGATATTACTGAACGTTTAACACACACTCATCCTCCACAGAGGAACTCTTGTCCACTTGAAGTTGCTCAATCGCGACTGTACTGTGTGTGTGTGTGTGTGTGTGTGTGTGTGTGTGTGTGTGTGTGTGTGTGTGTGTGTGTTTTGGAGAGAGATAGCGTGTGTGTGTGTTTTGGAGCAGCAGATCTCACAGGTGTCCGTACGAGGACGTAACTCGACTCTAGGCTGGGATTCGCTCTTTTCCCCTGATTGTATCAAAGTCTGTCCTGTGAGCTCATTATGCTGTGCTGAAGCACATGGGACGTCCCAGCGGCTGAAGCTTTGACCTTTGACCTGGGACTGTTTGATTTGGCACTGGTCTGTTGAGTGACGGCTTGGTTTTCAAACATTAGACATTCAAGAGAATAGAAAGGAAACACAATACTAGAATACTGGATACAGAATAAAAATGACGTTAATTTCAAATTTAATTCAATGTGTTACTTGCCATCTATTTGTAAATAATTGTGAAATTGAATAGCATTGAAAACTGTTTCTAAAACATTAATTTTTCAATGTAATATTTATAAAAAATTGCATGTGGAAAACATTATGAATAGTAGTACTTGAACTCACTCTATGATTTTGGCATCTGCTTATCATTTCAAACATAATTATTCTAGATATTTAACCAAGTTTCATACAAAATGTTCTAATGTTGAGTTGTCTGATCAAATAATTTTTTTTTTTTTAATAATGGTTCTTCATTTAAATAATTACTTTTACATCCATACATACATACACTACTTTTTAAAATTTGGGGTCAGTACAATTTTTAAAAGAGATTAATACTTTTATTCAGCAAAGAGGCATAAACTGACAGTAAAGATTACAAAAGATTTCTTGAACTTTCTATTCATCTGTGAATCCTGAAAAATAAAATGCATCACACTTTCCACAAAAATATTGTCCAGCAAAACTGTTTTCAACATTGATAATCAGAAATGTGAATTAAAATAATATTTAACTGTTTTTACTGTATTTTTGATCTAATAAATGCAGCCTCTGTGAGCAGAAGAGACTAGTTTTTAAAACTTTAAATCTTACCGACATCAAACTTTTGCACAGTCACTGCAAAAATACTACGTGTTCAGCTACAGTCTAGTTTTGTTGTGGTCCAGTGGGAAAACTGTCCTCAAAATTGGCTTGTTAGATGATTGTTGTTCTATTCACTTGAGTAAATAACCAGACAGGAACGCTTAACTCTTTACATGCTGACTTAAATACATCGTGAATGTACCCTAAACAGAGACACACTTCTTCAAAATGTGTAAATCAACTGATTTTCTAAAAGGACAAACTTGAAAATGTTTGTACATGAAAACCACATGATTGCATGTATAATGTGTGTCTGTAAAACATGCATGCAGTCGCTCACAGGTTTGTTCAAATCACTACTGATGCTTAACTTAATACAAAAATCTACCTGTTAGTTATTCTCAGTATACTTCAAACACTGCATGATATACATTCATGCATGCATATGCATCATACAACTCTATAAATCTCTAAATGCACAATATCTGCCTCTCTTCTGTCTTGGCTGTGAATTTCACAGTGTTTTTCACCCAAGACGACTATGTAATGCAAACTGTCCAGTAATCACTTTCTATGCTTGGCAGAGCAACAGTATGAAGATAATCTTACTAAGCTAGTTTGTATCTAATCTGTCTGCATGATAACACATCTGGTTTAACAGCACAGACATATGATAAACTCTACTGCACTCACAAGCAATTATTACATTTTTAACCACAATAATACAAAAATGCATATTAAGCATGTAAAATGGGACTGCATTAAAGGTAAAAGTCCTTCATGGCAGCACATGCAAAAAATAAGTAAAAACATTAAAGTATCTACAAAGCTGAAAAAACTACACTACACTATTTTTGTAGATGCATCATTTTGTACTATGCTTAAAATAGCTACATTTGGTTATGAGTAATTCATTATATGTGAGAATTTTTTTAAATAGGTGATTCCATAATTGTGGTGCCATTTAGGACTTTCACTTCTGGAAAATTAGACTTACATTTCTGCCAATTATCAACATTTTGATAATTATACTTCAAATACAATGTAAATATAAAAATATTATGCTTAAAATATATTCGGTATGTGCAATATCTGTCTAAAAATCACCTACATTACCTACGTCTTACACGGTTACATATCGAGAAAACATGCTTTTAGCCATTCAAAAGATATTTTTGCCCACATTGTTTTTGCCATAATTTTTATAACAAGTGTTTTTTTGTGGACTATCCCAGCTAACAGGCAGAATGTTCTGGCAAAGTTCTCTCAAAGTTATGAACAGATATTCTTACAGTAACATTATTAGAATGTTTGTTGAAAGTTATCTGTTCTTTAATAATGTTCTCGAAAACATTAATTTATACATGGCTCATGGAACTTTTTTTTATAAAATATTTTAGTTGGACATTCGTCCAAATGTTCAGTCTCATATTTTAAATGTTACTGTTTGTTTTGGAAGTAACGTTTCCATTTTTATTTTAGTATTTTCCTATATGTATCAAAATAAGTAAGTACATCTGTGACCCTGCAGCACAAAAGCAGTGTTAAGTCGCTGGGGGATATTTGTAGCAATAGCCAACAATACATTGTATGGGTCAAAATTATAGATTTTTCTTTTATGCCAAAAATCAGTTTGTATCTAATCTGTCTGCATGATAACACATCTGGTTTAACAGCACAGACATATGATAAACTCTACTGCACTCACAAGCAATTATTACATTTTTAACCACAATAATACAAAAATGCATATTAAGCATGTAAAATGGGACTGCATTAAAGGTAAAAGTCCTTCATGGCAGCACATGCAAAAAATAAGTAAAAACATTAAAGTATCTACAAAGCTGAAAAAACTACACTACACTATTTTTGTAGATGCATCATTTTGTACTATGCTTAAAATAGCTACATTTGGTTATGAGTAATTCATTATATGTGAGAATTTTTTTAAATAGGTGATTCCATAATTGTGGTGCCATTTAGGACTTTCACTTCTGGAAAATTAGACTTACATTTCTGCCAATTATCAACATTTTGATAATTATACTTCAAATACAATGTAAATATAAAAATATTATGCTTAAAATATATTCGGTATGTGCAATATCTGTCTAAAAATCACCTACATTACCTACGTCTTACACGGTTACATATCGAGAAAACATGCTTTTAGCCATTCAAAAGATATTTTTGCCCACATTGTTTTTGCCATAATTTTTATAACAAGTGTTTTTTTGTGGACTATCCCAGCTAACAGGCAGAATGTTCGGGCAAAGTTCTCTCAAAGTTATGAACAGATATTCTTACAGTAACATTATTAGAATGTTTGTTGAAAGTTATCTGTTCTTTAATAATGTTCTCGAAAACATTAATTTATACATGGCTCATAAAATATTTTAGTTGGACATTCGTCCAAATGTTCAGTCTCATATTTTAAATGTTACTGTTTGTTTTGGAAGTAACGTTTCCATTTTTATTTTAGTATTTTCCTATATGTATCAAAATAAGTAAGTACATATGTGTCCCTGCAGCACAAAAGCAGTGTTAAGTCGCTGGGGGATATTTGTAGCAATAGCCAACAATACATTGTATGGGTCAAAATTATAGATTTTTCTTTTATGCCAAAAATCATCAGGATATTAAGTAAAGATCATGTTCCATGAAGATATTTTTAAAATCTTCACCGTAAATATATTAGAAATTAAATTTGATTAGTAATATGCATTGCTAAGAACTTAATTTGAACAACTTTTAAAGGCGATTTTCTCAATATTTAGATTTTTTTTGCTTTCAGATGATGTATAAATCTCAATTTTAAAAAATTGAACCTTTATGACTGGTTTTGTGCTCCAGGGTCACATTTTTGTTAACTGCATTTAAGAACAAATTCACTCCAAACAAATGTGTTTAATTGAGCGGCTCTGTGATGTAGCTTGCACTCTGTCAGCCGTGTACGTTTCCCAGATAATGTGCACATTTTAATTTTGCTAAAAAAATAGCACTGCAGAGCATGCACCGCAACAAAACACAATGCAGCTCTTGCCAGTGTTCCCGGGAGCTTTCATGAGAGCGAGCAGACACTGTTTATTTGTACTGGCAGTATGAGCGCGCACTACCTTGGGGGTGGAGTACCTCCTCACCCCCCAGAAACCCATTTGGATGGAGACTTGATGGGGCCTTGACTGTTGGGGAGTCAGCCAGAGTGCAGGCATCTTTTAATGGTCTCACCGCAGAAGCACATTCCCAGCTCTGAGAATTGGAGCAGACACACCGGCTCCTGTCTTAGCAGCTTTCACTCTCGTTAGCCATCTCTGCCACCTGTCCTCATCACAACGAGCCTCGCAACCAAACCACAACTGAACATGTGATTTATACAAATCAACCCCTCATCATTTAGTGAATGACCTAATACTGGAGTTGATTGGTGACGTCAAAGTCCGAAAACTTCCAACAGATCTCCATTAATTCTTAAAAATACTGAAGTAACATTCACTGTATAATCATACTGCAAAAAAGTGATCTTCCTCAGTACATTTGTCTTGTTTTCCAGTGCAAATCTCTAATGATTCTTAAATCAAGATGCATTTATTTGAGAAGCAAAATGACAGAAAATAAGAAGTCTGGTTTTATGAAAAATTAGTTTGTGGTTAAAAAAAGAACAAATATTTGCCAGTGGGTTCAGAACTTAATTCAAAGGGAAAACAAGTTTTAATATCCCACTGGCAGATATTTGTTCTTTTTTTAAGCATAAACTCATGTAATTTTGTTCCATTTTGCATCTCAAGTAAATCTATCTTGATGTTTAGAGGATGTTTAGATATTTATATTGGAAAACAAAAAAACACAACAAAAATGCTGAGTTTTTGTGCAGTGCTTGCAACATTTAGTGCCACGACTTTATGAATGTAAGACTTTCGGCTCCGATTTAAGACCTTAATTTGTAAAAATGTGACTTTAAAACCTTCAGAAACCCTGCAAGAGGAAAGTTACATTGTTTTATAGTTCTGTTGCATATTAACATGTCTTAAATAGAATTAGACTGAAAAAAAACTCCCAAATTCAACTTTTTAATTTTATTGTAGAAATGCAGTACACCGTAAAAGATTTCAAAATGTTATGTTGAAATTTTTTGTGCTGCATTACAAAAAATTATTTGGCTCAGTTAAACTTTGAACTGAAAATAATAAATAAATAAACAGTGAACTCACTGTTTTAGTTACCAATTGAAAATTTTTAATGCAACATAAAATGTTGAGTTTTGTCCTCCAAAATGTTTACAGCGTATAGAACTATAAAATGAATGCAGTAATAGCTCAAATCATTTCATGAGATTTTGGTCTGCAAATCTGAGCACAATTTGAGACTTTGAGACCTTTACTGAAACTCTAGAAGAGACATGTGAGATTTACTTTATTTCCTCGGGAGAATTCTCTTATAAGCAGGAGAATTGAGACTAGAAGTCTCCATTTGGAGACTAAAAATGAATGCAAACATTAATAGCATCATGTAATGAAATCTATGACTTTTGCAGACTTTGTTATTTAGGCAAATGTGAGCACAATTTGAGACTTTTCTGAGATTGACTTTTTCCCGTCACGAGAATCATCTAAGAAGCATGAGAATTAAATCTCAGCTGAGATCGTAAAGATCTCATTTGTACCTTCTTTCCTCTGGGGTGTCAGTGTCTTTGTGTGTGAGGGCTAATAATTCACAGCTCTGCATCAGAACTGAAAGCTCACAAATCCTTCTCAAACAATCTGCTCTTCTGGCAGGTAGCAGATCTGAGTTTCTGCCAGATATCACCTTTCCCTAAACTGGCAGGCTCTTCAAGTGAAATATCGCTCTCCGTTTCTAAAAGCTAAACATTCGCTTTACGCCAGTCGTCTGTTAGAGTCATGATGGTAGCTTTGCAATTAACTTCACATCACATTCCAAAACGAGTAGGTTAATCTGTTTGGGCTTCATCTGAACTTTCTCAGGCCACATGAGGAACATTTGAAACGGTTCGACAGCTTCTAAATATATTCAGCATTATCTGCCTATATGATGAAACCTACACTGTAAAAAAAATTGTGATTTTAACAGTAAAAGACCTGTAAAAATGCTACAGTAAAAACTTGTTAACAGTAAGTTTCCATACTATATTCGGTGAATAAATGCAATTACATTTAATGTAATTTTACAGTAAAATACTGTTAAAAATAGTTTTTTTTGGAAGTGAAAAAGAAAGTCATTGTATAATTTACAGTGTTCCCAGAATTCCCTGCATGACGCTTCATATTTGATGCTTTTTTGTTGAAATAACATGTTTGTTTTTTTTCTTATCAGTTGTGTACATTAGGGTTTAGTCTTACATCTAATGTTGCTAAATTAATGTTTATTGCATTATTTCAGTATCGTGTGTCACCATGATGGGGTTTAGTGTTTGTGTGAATGACACTGTGTGCACCTTCTATATATAAGTATTGTCCTCCTCAGCTCGTAGAAAAGCTGTTTGTGATGAGCTTTGGTTCATCGTGTGACTTTCTCATCACCACCAGTTTTTGGTGGTTATCAGTGCATTACAATAGTTCAAAACAGATATTAGTACTTCAATATGTTGGTTTATTAACATTACATCAGTTAATGAAATACGATATTTTATTGTGAATTTAAGTTAAGTCTGTAAAACCTAAAATGTTGCTACCATATTTTTTCACGGTGAAGTTCTGGCAACCACAGCTGCCGGTATTTTACCGTAAATGTCACCAATTTTTTTTTTACAGTGTACGACAAGCAAGTTTACGTCAACAGAATACTAAATCAAATCAAACAATGTAAGAAAGCCGTGATTGCATGACATTTCGAATGTCAGAGACAAGATGGAAACAAAGGGGTAACACTTTATTTCGATAGTCCACTTTAGACATTCTATTAACAGTAAGTAACTTTGCATGTCAACTAACAGTAGAGTATTAGTAGACTGTCTGCTTAATATCTTCTAACACTTTTTTTGTTTTGCCCTAACATTTACATATATAACTAATGTTTTTCATATTATATATTTATATAAAAACATTAGTGAAAAAAGTGCTTTTGTTGACCTTACTTGTCCAAATGTTGTTGCAACTTTCCAAATTGAAAAACTATGTTGTGCAATATTGTGGGAATTATTATAGGCTATAAAAACATTTCTTGCAACAATCTACTAACTTCATTTTCACCCAAAATAAAATATTTGACGTCTATTTTTAATATTCTAAGAACATTAAAATGTCCAGTTTTTTGTTATGTTCTTTAAAGGTTACAAAAATGTGTCTTAGAACGTACAAATAACATCATGAGGATGTTCCGAGTTTGTTGATCTCAGAACGTTCATCAAATATTAATAAAGAACATTGCATAAACATTACGATGTTTTTCCCTAACATTTACATATATAACTAATGTTTTTCATATTATATATTTATATAAAAACATTAGTGAAAAAAGTGCTTTTGTTGACCTTACTTGTCCAAATGTTGTCGCAACTTTCCAAATTGAAAAACTATGTTGTGCAATATTGTGGGAATTATTATTTAAAAAAAAAAACAAAGATAATTTATTCACATTTTACTGGTTTAATGACTGTTGTCACTCTTAGTTAGCTCTCATATGGTTCCGAATTCATATTTTTATGGAATTAGCAGGTGTTGATCATCACTGATGTGCATCTCATTGGATTTAATATATTTCAGGAAAACCGTTTACATCAAGCTTTACGAGTCAAATAATGCCTGTATTATGTAGTGGGCTTTAGAAAGCAAACATACAGGTGGAGGATTATGGATGATTGCTTTGCTAAATGCTAAAAAAAGGCTGCATGTTACTTATCAGATGAACAAAAGTATTTCAGATGTCAGAATGCACAATTTGAATCAGAGAGAATTAGCTGAGGTATATATAATTGGTTTCCTCGGTTTTTAAAGTTAGGTCAACAGTGCAGTTTTTAATAGACCTTAGTCAGGTTAGATGCAATGTTGAAGGAATTTAACACAAATGAAAATGAGGCTGTGAGGGATAGACTTACAGTCTTTACAATCGCATCCACTGAAGGTCCTAGATCATAATTTCTGCCAACTTTCAAAACTGTTTTTATGGAGTCTTTGTCTACTAAAGTTTTTTGTTCCCCTGGAAAGATGTTCAAAAGTTGTTAAACAACAGCTCTGTACTTCAGTCCCTCACAGCCTCGTTTCTTTCCAGTCAAAAATTAAATATGGCGGAATTCTGACAACCCAGGTCGATAACAAGTTTACGTTATAAAAGCATTGTCGGAACATTGTCTTGAAATATTTCTAAAACGTTAAAATGCCTAGTTTATCTTGATGTGATTATAACATTATTTAAAGGTTACAAATATGTTTCTCACAACATTTCTACTGACTTTAATTTTCTCCCAAAATATAACATTATTTGATCATTTATATTCATATGAACAGTTTTATTGTCATGATTAGAACGTTATTTAAAGGTTACAAAAAACGTTTCAAGTATGAGGACATGGTGAGAATGTTGATCTCAGAATGCTTTCTCTCAACGTTAGGAGAACGTATCTCAAATGTTAGTTATAAAGTTACAAGAACGTTCCACAGACATTACTTTAAGAATGTTTTGTCCTAACATTTATATAACTTTTAAACATTCCCTGTTAGCTAAGGGCTATAACAAATTTAGGTTATAAAAACGTTGTGGGAACAAATGTTTCTAAAATGCTGAAATGTCCAGTTTTCTTGTGGTGATTAGAACGTTATTTAAAAGTTACAAAAACTTTTATTAAAAATTCTACTAACTTTATTTTCACCCAAAATATAGCATTATTTGAACATTTATTTTTAATATTCTAAGAACGTTAAAATGTCTAGTTTTCTTGTCACGATTATAATGTTATTTAAAGATTACAGAAACGTCTTTTAGAACGTTCATCAAGCACAAATATCACGAGGACGTTCCGAGAATGTTGATCTCAGAATGTTTTCTCTCAATGTTATGAGAACGTACATCAACAATTAGTTATAAAGTTTCAAGAACGTTCCAAAACATTACTTTAAGAACATTTTGTTCCATATTAGCTGGGTATATATTACACACAATCGGTGTGAAATGAAGTATCTGAACACATTTACGCACATGTGCAATTAAAAGTTGCAAACAATAATTTTCCCATGTTTTAAAGTACATTTGTGTTATTTTAACGATGAAGCTTTGCCTGTCCATGTGCAGTCTAAATGAACAGAACTGGATGAAACGGTTTCAGATTTTAAGGATGATAATTTTCAATGCCGGTCGGTGTGGGATGGGTTTAGGAACCGCTAGCAAAGGCCTGTAATGTTTTCAGGCTGTGTAAACCATGTCTCCAGAACATTGTGTTTGTTAGGTCATTCCATTAAGCACCCTTCATCCTCGCGCTGTTATTCTTTACTATCCCCTCCTCCGTTTGGGATCTACGGATCTTCTGCAACCTTTCACAAATTTCCTGGGCCTCTTTGTAACAGGTCGAGTCCTGCCACTGCACGTGTCACAAGAGACACGATGAGGGCTGTTTATTAAAATTGCACGCTTGGTCCAATTTATGCATGTTGTTTTTCAAATAAACTGTTTAATTGTTAAACAAATAGCCTCATTATGCCTCTTCATTTAGTCTCACCAAGTGTCACATTCAATTAATACTCTGCCTTAAATAATGCTTGAACAAGGTGGTCGCTCTTATGATGTCAGAAAGATTAAAGCATGACTGCTTTCAGTGCATACTTAATAATATAGTCAAATATTACAATTGGTAAGATGCAAACTTACCGAATTGATGAATGTCCAAACTATATGTAAGGTGTCAATTTAACACACACACATATAGCCACAATGAAAGTGTCCAAACTGCATGTTGAATCTGAATTAAATATAAACTGTAAAAAAATATTTTTTTTGAAGATGTAAATAAAACGGATTATGCGAGTCAATTATGAAAGTTGTTTCTAGACCAAAGTTTTCAACTTTACCAAACTTTAATATATTAAAAGATTCACTCAATTTACCTAATAACGGTGTTTGAAATGTACATCTAATTTTATGTTCAAATAATAAATATGTTGAAATAATGTAAACAGCATGTCATTGGCGCAGTCTTATCCCAAGAGTCTAAGTTTTCACCTCAAAAAAAACTAAAATGTATTATACAAATCTAAATGTCTTATGGTTCACAACCCCATTAACAAAGACATTTTTAATATCCAACTTAAAATAAATTCACTATATCCGACATTAATTTAAAAACTACTATCCAACAATGACATAAAGATCATTTAACCTTGAAAACGTTCAGATGGGGGAAAAAATCTCACAAATGTTGATGTTCAGAAAAACCCAAATGAATGCATAACCATTTAATAAATGTGTTGAGGTGACATATATTTAAGAATTAAATATGGGATATTTTACCTCATGTTACTCTATGCAACTTGGCGTGATTTATCGCCTAAATCCTATGTAAACACACGTGTCAAACGCCACTCTATGGACCTTTTTCACATTTTGTTTATTTCATTTATTTGTACAGGGACAATGCACAACAACCGTGTTGTGCCAGAGTTAGCTATAAAGCTAATTTGTATCTGCAGTCCCTGGTCAGGATGTTGTTAAAAAATATTAAAAATGAAAAGTCTCAAACAATACAATACATACAATATCACATCATACTACATTAAATTAGAAAGCCAAGTCAATGATCACCTATTTGATTTTCCTTAAGCCATACTTTAAGCGTAGTTTTAAAAATACTAAATGTTGTACACTCTCTAATATAAACCGGTATTAAATTCCATCTTTCTGCTGCTCTAACTGAAAAAGCTGATTTTCTTAAATTGTTGAACAGTCACCTCTAACTGATGACCTAGTCTGCCTGATTTTGTCCTTACAGAAAGCCACACATTGTTTAAGAGGTGGTGGTGCAAGATCATGAAATAGTTTGTACATCAAACACACATCAGCAAATAATAAAAAATTGTCAAACGTCAATAATTTATCATTTTTTATAATATTGCAGTGATGATAACTCCTTGGCTTTTTAGCTAAGATTTTCACAGCTTGTTTATAAATAGTATATAATGGTTTTAACGTAGTTATACTTGTATGAGACCAACTTGTAGCACAGTAAGATAAATGAGGGAGGATCATTGTATGCATAAAGAGTTTAGCAGCAGCCACAGGTAATTGGTGCCTAATATTCCTGAAGATCATCAAGCTTGCGCTAGTACTTTTAGAGATGTTTTTTAAAATTTAAGTTAGAATCCATAATCATACCCAAATATTTAAAATGCTCAACAATATGTATTACCTCTCCTTTAACTAAAATATCTGGACCATGCTCATCAACTTTCTTGATCGAAAAACAAAAACATTCCCACAGTTTTACTCACATTAAGAGTAAGGCAAGAATGACACTCAAATAGCAAATGAAAAACTCCATGATGATGTTTTCATGACTTTCAAAAAAATAAAAATAGAGAAAGACTGATAACGGCAGTCAGAGAGAACGATGTCAAATTTACCGTCACTCCCATAGACGCTGTATTAGAAACACCCTTGCATTAGCATTAACTTGTTTTTGTAATTTGATGCAAAGGTAATATAATACAAAGTATAGTGTTATAAATGTATATACATTAAAACAAAACAAAAAAAAATATATATATATCCCACAATCCTACTCGCGAGGGTGTCTCGCTCCCACAGAGAGTGAACTGGAAAATCCCGTGCATCTCCACGCCAGTGAACACATACAAAGATACAAACCGATTAAACACAGATGTTCACGGTTATCGTTTCTCACCCGTGACCCCTGTGGCTCAGTGTGTCGTTATGTAACGTTAAATTATTCATGAGATGAACGTGACAAGCAGATGAAGTCACTGCAGGAACAGACGTCAATGGTGACCAGTAAGCGATAAGAGTTTGAAAAGCTAGTGAGTTATGAAAAGCCCTCTGAAACATTAATACACTAAGTCAAAATATTAGATTCAATATAATGATTTAAAAAAGATCTTTCAATGGCGAACGTGAAAATCCTGGAAGGTAAACGGTCACTGATGACTGTATTTGGACTGTTTCCCAAACTGATGAGAAGCTAATATTTAAGTCATGAAAATTTAAAATGGCAGTAAACACTTTTAAAATAAAAATAACCCCAAAAAAAAGTATTTTATTTGTTTTCCTGCAAGTCATGTGACCATTAATCAACATCAGAGAACCATGAACATGCATACGTTTTGTTAAACTTAAGAAATATTTTAAAGAAATACTAAATTAAAGAAAATATTTAAGAGGGGTTCAGCTTAAAAAACTTGTTTTTTAACCTCATCTTTAGAGCTTTAGTTCTATCCATGCAATTATTATAAATTACAAAAATAATTTTTTTTTAAACAAATGAATAAACAAACAAAATTTACTTTTCTTATTTTGGTCACTTTATTTTAAGGTCCAATTCTCGCTATTAACAAACCATTAACTATGACGTTTGCCTCAGTAAACTCCTAAATTTCTGCTTATTTATAGTTAGTATTGTTTTTTAACCTCATCTTTAGAGCTTTAGTTCTATCCATGCAATTATTATAAATTACAAAAATAATTTTTTTTAAACAAATGAATAAACAAACTAAATTTACTTTTCTTATTTTGGTCACTTTATTTTAAGGTCCAATTCTCGCTATTAACAAACCATTAACTATGACGTTTGCCTCAGTAAACTCCTAAATTTCTGCTTATTTATAGTTAGTAAGGTACTGTAGAATATGGTCATGCAGAATAAGTGCTAATAAACAGCCAATATGTTAAGACTATGCATTATAATAAGCAACTAGTTAATAGTGAGAATTGGTCCTATACTAAAGTGTTACCTTTTGTTCTTGTGAATAAAACGTTTGTAATGGAGAACAAACGAAGCTATTCATGCAATTATTTACAAGAAATCAAATTATGTTGGCATCTGCCAAGTGATTTTTTTTAATGCAGAGTACACCGTTACAACCAGGACAAGCATAAACAGTTCTGTTAAATCACTTAATTCCTACTTTAATTTAGTTAATACTAGGTGACCAGCCGACACAATCAAGGTTGAAAATCACATTTGTATTCTTGTTTTGTTGTTGATGAATTAAAGATGAAAATGTGAATAAGTGGTCCTACTTCCATCAATGTACCTCCACCAAAATCTTTTATATTTAGTTTTTAGATGACATATAGTCTATAGCAATTTTTAAAATGATATTACTGAACATGACGTCTGCTCACAAATCATGATGCTGATACTCAACAGAGTAGGGCATTGAATGATGAACTGAACAATGTTCTCCGCCGGCTCCATACTAGCCAGCTCCGTCCCTCACAAGGCCCCGTCAAATGATGTGTGTGGTCTTCATGTTTGCCAGATCAACAGAAATGCCACATCAAAAGCAGCTTAAGTTCTTATTTTGAAGATAGAGGCAAATTTTCAAAGATGCTATAAAGACAAAGGGGTCATGGAAAAGAAAAGAAGCCATAATTGCTAGCATAAAAGAGGCCCAAAAAAAAGATAAATCGCAGTGAATGTGGCATTTATGATGGTAAGAAAGCGTTGTCAGAATTTGCTTGGAAAAAGCATGTCTGAAGACTACAAGCGTTGCTCATGTGCAACATCATCTTTTCTTTTAATTTAAGAGTCATTTGCAGGGTTGCACGAAATCTGCACCTGCACAGAAATGCCCATTATTAAGCAAATCATAAACCTTTGCGTGTTTAATAAATACTTTGGCTGATTTTGATGCAGATGCACAAAATGAAGAATATTTCCAGATTTGTTCTGGGCTGAAATTAATTCGTGGTACTGAACACACCCATCATAACTGTAATAAAATACATTCTCGTTTTTATTTTACGAGGTGGGATTGATTGTTGGACATTGATGTCAGTCCTGAGACAATTCCCGTGATTTCCCATTTCCATGTTTCCTACTCCCAGCCACATTTTCTTGTACTTTATTGGTGTGTTTTCTTGTTTGTCACTTGCTGATGTAATACTGTGGAGAGAAATGTTTTTATGTTCCATGTGAATCGAGCTATCATCTGCCTATTATCCAGATGAGCTTAACCACAATTCCAGGAACAGCCCGAGTCTGAGGAACATCCCTGTGCTTGGAGAGTTGTGTTGTTGTTTACTGTGAGCGTGTGTGTGTGTGTTTCTCATGAATGGAAAGCTTTGAATTGCTGTGGTAATGGAATCCCATTGCCTGGTTATTCCAGTTACTGTGAGTAGCGTGTGAGTTTGAGCAAAGTTGGCTACAACAAATTTTGTCTCACTTTCTCATCCACAGTGGTTCTTGACTGCTTTTGCTTTAGGGCCCAGATTTTACAGTACACTGGACAGCATTTATTTTTTGCACAAAAATAATGTCTTTAAAATCAAACGTTGAAGTTTATTAATATTGCCGAAACTGCACTGGCCCAGAAGTATGCAAAATTATTAGTCTAACATGTTTGGTTTTTATATGTCTCTGAGAGTTTCATGCTTTTGGCCATCATTTTTGCAACCTTTTTAGTGACTTTTCCCCCCCTCAAAACAACACCTTGTGACTTTTTGGACCGTTGTCTTTAAACTTGTGTAAATGGCTATTTTGTCGAATGCCGTTGCAGTTAGAAATCAGGATTTAAGCTTAGAAGTGACTCCTGTTTAACATGACCATGTTTCAGTCACTATTTCATACTTGTCTGACAACAAAAACAGAAAAATATATAAATGAAAATGATTTCTTGGGAATCTGGGTGTGTTAAAATACAGTTTGTGAGCTCTGAGAATAGGAGAGAAACAAACCGATATAAATGGCCGACAGCAGACAAAATGCAAATATGATGGTCAGGATGTCATGAATATGCTAATTAGGGCATGATGCCATCTAGAAACATTTGACTTTTCGAACAGGCTTTAGCTACTTTCCATTGAGAGTATTTGGCAAAAGCACTCAACACAAACCCAATATATTTGATGTTTTTGATGAGGTCAAATCACATGTTTATCCAAGCTAACGGAGAACGTTCTCACAATTTGCACTAATGTTTTTTAAAAGTTATGTAAATGTTAGGATAAAACATTCTGAAAGTAATTTATTAAATTTAACTATTTATAGTTGATATACGCTCTCATAATGTTGAGAGAAATGTTTTTAGAGCAACATTCTCAAAATGTCCTTATGATGTCTTATGATACTTCATGAAAACGTTCTTGTAACCTTTAAATGTTATAATCATGACAAGAACTGGACATTTTAATGTTAGAATTTAAAAAAGAAATGTTAAAATAATGCTTTATTTTGGGTGAAAAAGAAAGTAGAACGTTGTGAGAAATGTTTTTGTAACCTTTAAAGAATGTTATAATCACTACAAGGAAACGCCTCAGGTTACTTATGTAGTAAGACACTGCGTCCTCTAGGGGTCGCTATGGGGAACACCTTCAGTGTGACCGGTGTCTGAAGCATATATCTAAAAACTACAATAACATTGGCTGGCGACAGCCTATGACGTCACTACCGGTGCGACTATAGTATAAATAGGCGCCGGGAGAACACGTCATCCGCTTCTTCGTCCAAAGCATGGCAGGAAACCTAGAGGACGCAGTGTCTCGTTCCCTACTCAGGGAACCATGGTTACATAAGTAACCTGAGACGTTCCCTCTCAAGGGAACATCGAACTGTGTCCTCTAGGAGTCGCTATGGGGAACGGTATACCCACGCCACCATGTTGAGGGGAGTGCATGCTAGAAAACCACGGCGAGCACTAAGTACCAACTCTACCATAGCCATGGGAGTTGCCCCTGGGACATTAGATGGCTGTCAGTGATATTATTAATGGATTTTTCTTTTTCAAGCCGGAGTGCAGTATAATGTGGTTATCTGAGAAGGACATGATATAAACCATCTTTCCAATAACTGCAGACAGATCCACACTATACATTTCCTATATAAACAAAAGGAAATTACTGATAGGGAGAAATTTCCCGTTAGGTCCTTTCCATGTTCTCACCGCAGGAGCTAAACACGCTCCGCCCAACCGCTAGATTACCTCAGAAATCAAGCGTGAATGAAAACTGCTGCCGCGAATGCATCGTTATTCCTGCGAGAGGCGAACGCACTCATGCAAATGCTATCTACAAACTCGGGTAAATTGTGAAATACTCACATCCTTGTGAGACAAGCGTGTTCAATTCATGCTTATCCCTCACAAGAAATAAGCAATGAATGCAGAGCGCATCTAACTCCCTTGAGAGCTGAATGCACTTGCTCTTCATCACACACACACACACACAGCACTCAAGCCGTGTGAAACTGCAGGTATCGGAGCAAAGCCTCTGGCGAGAAACATGCACTCCTAGTCGGGTTTAGCTTAACGCTAACATAAACAAACGGTCAGTAAAGACGAAGAAGCGGATGACGTGTTCTCCCGGCACCTATTTATACTATAGTCGCACCGGTAGTGAGGTCATAGGCTGTCGCCGGCCAATGTTATTGTAGTTTTTAGATATATGCTTCAGACACCGGTCACACTGAAGGTGTTCCCCATAGCGACCCCTAGAGGACGCAGTTCGAAGTTCCCTTGAGAGGGAACTGGACATTTCAACGTTTTAGAAACATTTTAAGACAATTTTCCAACAACGTTTTTATAACTAAATTTGTTACCTGGGATGTTGGCATTGGTCTAATGTTGTTGTAGTTTTTAGATATATGCTTCAGACACCGGTCACACTGAAGGTGTTCCCCATAGCGACCCCTAGAGGACGCAGTTCGAAGTTCCCTTGAGAGGGAACTGGACATTTCAACGTTTTAGAAACATTTTAAGACAATTTTCCAACAACGTTTTTATAACTAAATTTGTTACCTGGGATGTTGGCATTGGTCTAATTTTACAGTCCGATTAAACAAATTTGCGGCAAAATACTATGGTTTGATTGGACACATGAACTTTGACATCCACAACAAAAATAATGAATATATCACGTAAACCCATCACATTTGCATTTAATGATTTCCTGCTGTCCAGATCTGCCTTTTTTGGGTCTTGAACCACCAGATCGTTTCTGGGGATGCATAAAAGTAGCTACATAATAATTGTGTTGGTTTAGGCTCAGCTAAACTAAATCTAAACTAACCCACTAATTGAGTAGTTGGTTGATGCACAATCTTCTTGAGCCATTCATATGTGTTTGTATTTGCAGAAATGGCTTTGCTGTAGACGTCAATCAAACGTGTTTGGCATCTCTGACAGATCAGACTGGTTTGCTTGTAAAATTGATGAGAAACAAACAAGCATTATTGAAGCAATGTGCAGTTGATTTGTTTGTAGTCTTGGGAATTTCACTGTGAAGCTCTTGGAAGACCTTAGATTGTTATTGGTCTACAGTCTCTAACATAAACCCTCTTTGCTCGAGGGTCTACAGGTAAAAGATGCGTGTGAACAGACACTTTTCATGCCTGTATGTATGTTTGTGCATTTATGAGCTTCTGCTCTTTGATGTCAAGGAAAAACCTTTAAACTACAATCTAGCACACATTTAGATTAGAGACTCTCTTTTTCCATTGCCATCAACTGGATTTAGATTTTTGGGCAGGCTTTATTGGTGCCCCATTAAATTATCTCAAACTGATTAACAAGTTAATAGATAACTAATTAAAAAAGTTGATAGACTGTGCAATATTTCCCTGAATAGATCTTGAATAGATCCAGATCACATCACTATTAGTACTAGTGTTGATTACCTTAAAAAGCACCAGTGTAATGTTCACACATTTTCCAGAAGTCACCCATGTCTTACACCATCTCTGCTCTGGTTTAAATCAGTTTTAATGTGTGTAAGAGTGTGTATTTTGGCTTTCTAAATCAGGGAAAACTCTCAAATGTAGATGCTTCCCAGAAAGCTGGTTTATCTGCCTCCTTTTAGCTGCAAAATAATTGTATAGTATAAGCTGTCGGGCTCATTGGCTTCAGTCTTCCCATAGGAATTGCCTCATCATCTGTAAGCGGATGAGTGATTTAGGGAAACACGGATGTGTGATAATTCTCCGAACAGAAGTGTTGAGTCACTACGGTTTGGCACCGCGTTCCTGCTGTTTTTGGCAAGCGTTTGCGTGATTGGCATTGCTTCACGTTACCAAAAAAAGCTTTTCCAAGCTTGTCATATGCTGCCTTAAAATTGTCTTAGGATGTTCCAACTCACAAGCTGAGAAATTTTAATTAAAATTAGATGTTTATGAGATTTTGGTCAGAATATATTAATGTGGTGGAACATTTCATGTTTGTAGTATAATAAAATAATGACCTTTGAACATGATGTGGTTTCTTATTGTTTGCTTTAAGTCCCTTGTTGAGGAAAAACACAAAGGTTTGCAAAAGTGACGCTTTGACCAAAAGTTGAAAGAATTTTCCATTGACAATTGAGAATTTCAGAGAATTTTTGGAAACTCAATTCACTGTATTCCCAATTGATATCAAACTGACTCGACACCGTTCACACCATAAGAACGTATTTTAGACATTTTCTTTTTCTTGAGCTTTTTTCTAGTGTATCGATTAAGCATTATAAGGTTTGAAACAGTCAGTATACAGTCTATTTTGAGCTTTAATAATGATGCTCGACTCTGCAAGTGCAAGAAATAATGCATGTATACTTTAAATTTCACATGCAGTAGTTATTATAATAATCTGAATATGATAAGATTATATAAATCTGTGTTGTTGCAGGGTCTCATTAGTTCAGATGTCCATTTGCAGAGCGTGTAGGCATGCAAACACCAGATGAGAAGGGAGGATGCGTTCTTTGATCAATGTTTTCTTTTTTTTTTTTAAAGTGTAGGCTACTTCTTTCCAAAACAACATAATTGTTAGCTTCATATCATCTGCTGCGTGTTTGCATAAAGTGAATCTCATGAAACTTGTCAAATGTGTCCATCTCATATTTCACCTCAAAACCTTTAGTAGTATTTGTTGTACTGGTTTAAAAAATAAAAAATAAACTGTAATGCAATGCCTTTTTCTGTATTGCAGAATAAACAATCACCACTGAGAATGAGAAATGCAAGCTGTCCGGTTGTATCTATGAATGAAAAACAATTTTTCCCATTATTTTGAGTTGAAATATGACCCGTATGTGTTTCCATAAGAGTCACTCATCTGTGTGTGAGGTCAAAACAGAGGTGAAAACATCTGATGGTACAATCTGTGTTTTTTTAAAGCCGAACCCTCAGCAATTCTAGAGGCCAACGATAGGGGTATCTTGGAGAACGACCGTTTTTCAGTGGGGAGATTTATCAAAAAGATATGTCTCGTTAGTGTGCTTTGCGTGTGTGGTTCGCAGTAAATCAGGGGCATGTACTGTGGCTACCCTGCAAGGCCCATAACACCCTGAAAGCAGTGTGTGTCTGCTATGAATTAACCAGTCTAAATGTAAGACTCCTCTGAGACTCCCTCCGCTGCTCCGCCGCGCATGTGGGCCGCAAAGCAGCTTTGCACATTTTATGTGTGCGTGAAAAGGTGCTATTTGGACACCACCACCTCTGCTACGGAAAAGTAAATTAGTAAATACATTTAGACCTGTAATTTACATGACCAACAAGCAGTGTTTTATTAATAATTATGTGTGTTTGTACAGCAAACCAGCAGATGTGGCAAGCAAAGCCTGGCTGTTTTGGAACTTAGTGAGCATGAATATAAATATTTAATTTAATGGAATACATAAGTCAACAATGCATTTTATTTACATCTATAAAAACAGTTTTAAGTCACATTTATGAATATTTTTTAAACATCTTTTTTTTTTTTTTTTTTAATTACAGGCTTATGAAAACAAACAGTGGTTTTTTGGCATTGAATCAATATTAAACTTGACATTTCTTTTTTTCTTTTTATTTTGGCTTTCTAAATCAGGGAAAACTCTCAAATGTAGATGCTTCCCAGAAAGCTGGTTTATCTGCCTCCTTTTAGCTGCAAAATAATTGTATAGTATAAGCTGTCGGGCTCATTGGCTTCAGTCTTCCCATAGGAATTGCCTCATCATCTGTAAGCGGATGAGTGATTTAGGGAAACACGGATGTGTGATAATTCTCCGAACAGAAGTGTTGAGTCACTACGGTTTGGCACCGCGTTCCTGCTGTTTTTGGCAAGCGTTTGCGTGATTGGCATTGCTTCACGTTACCAAAAAAAGCTTTTCCAAGCTTGTCATATGCTGCCTTAAAATTGTCTTAGGATGTTCCAACTCACAAGCTGAGAAATTTTAATTAAAATTAGATGTTTATGAGATTTTGGTCAGAATATATTAATGTGGTGGAACATTTCATGTTTGTAGTATAATAAAATAATGACCTTTGAACATGATGTGGTTTCTTATTGTTTGCTTTAAGTCCCTTGTTGAGGAAAAACACAAAGGTTTGCAAAAGTGACGCTTTGACCAAAAGTTGAAAGAATTTTCCATTGACAATTGAGAATTTCAGAGAATTTTTGGAAACTCAATTCACTGTATTCCCAATTGATATCAAACTGACTCGACACCGTTCACACCATAAGAACGTATTTTAGACATTTTCTTTTTCTTGAGCTTTTTTCTAGTGTATCGATTAAGCATTATAAGGTTTGAAACAGTCAGTATACAGTCTATTTTGAGCTTTAATAATGATGCTCGACTCTGCAAGTGCAAGAAATAATGCATGTATACTTTAAATTTCACATGCAGTAGTTATTATAATAATCTGAATATGATAAGATTATATAAATCTGTGTTGTTGCAGGGTCTCATTAGTTCAGATGTCCATTTGCAGAGCGTGTAGGCATGCAAACACCAGATGAGAAGGGAGGATGCGTTCTTTGATCAATGTTTTCTTTTTTTTTTTTAAAGTGTAGGCTACTTCTTTCCAAAACAACATAATTGTTAGCTTCATATCATCTGCTGCGTGTTTGCATAAAGTGAATCTCATGAAACTTGTCAAATGTGTCCATCTCATATTTCACCTCAAAACCTTTAGTAGTATTTGTTGTACTGGTTTAAAAAATAAAAAATAAACTGTAATGCAATGCCTTTTTCTGTATTGCAGAATAAACAATCACCACTGAGAATGAGAAATGCAAGCTGTCCGGTTGTATCTATGAATGAAAAACAATTTTTCCCATTATTTTGAGTTGAAATATGACCCGTATGTGTTTCCATAAGAGTCACTCATCTGTGTGTGAGGTCAAAACAGAGGTGAAAACATCTGATGGTACAATCTGTGTTTTTTTAAAGCCGAACCCTCAGCAATTCTAGAGGCCAACGATAGGGGTATCTTGGAGAACGACCGTTTTTCAGTGGGGAGATTTATCAAAAAGATATGTCTCGTTAGTGTGCTTTGCGTGTGTGGTTCGCAGTAAATCAGGGGCATGTACTGTGGCTACCCTGCAAGGCCCATAACACCCTGAAAGCAGTGTGTGTCTGCTATGAATTAACCAGTCTAAATGTAAGACTCCTCTGAGACTCCCTCCGCTGCTCCGCCGCGCATGTGGGCCGCAAAGCAGCTTTGCACATTTTATGTGTGCGTGAAAAGGTGCTATTTGGACACCACCACCTCTGCTACGGAAAAGTAAATTAGTAAATACATTTAGACCTGTAATTTACATGACCAACAAGCAGTGTTTTATTAATAATTATGTGTGTTTGTACAGCAAACCAGCAGATGTGGCAAGCAAAGCCTGGCTGTTTTGGAACTTAGTGAGCATGAATATAAATATTTAATTTAATGGAATACATAAGTCAACAATGCATTTTATTTACATCTATAAAAACAGTTTTAAGTCACATTTATGAATATTTTTTAAACATCTTTTTTTTTTTTTTTTTTAATTACAGGCTTATGAAAACAAACAGTGGTTTTTTGGCATTGAATCAATATTAAACTTGACATTTCTTTTGCTTTTCTTTTGTATATTTATTAAAAGCAATATATTTTAAATGGCTCTTTTAATGACCAGAAATTTATTTATATATATATGGGGATTTTTTTGCAGCTAGAAAAATACTTCAATATATTTTAGAAACTGTGTTTTTAAAAGTGTCACACAGTAACATAAATTTGAGCACACATTTCATTACTAACATTGTTTTAAAGTACTATAAAACCCTGCTGACAGCATTTCTTTCCCTTTTGGCTCTTTTCCTTTGGTTACTTTTGCTTTTAACATTAATACTTCTATATAGTGAACTATATTTATAATCTGAAGTCCAGTATTGCTAAATATGAAGTACACACCTGATTTTGCATAGTGTAATTTTATCAGAGACAGTGGGTTTGAAAGCACACACTAATTTATGCTTCATTAACACACACTAAATACACTTCCTCTGGGATTGGCAGAGATTTTATAATCAAATGGCTTCAGTGTTAACCCATAAGAGCAGTTTAAACTCAAGTCGAAAACTGGGTCATTCTCGAAAGTTAGTTGGTAGATCAAAATGGCAGTGATCAGGAAAACTTCCACTTTTGCAATCTGATCGCCAATGCATCGTCTCTTCCCGATAGAGAAGATCATCACGCTGTTGGTCAGGTCTTTATCCAGAGCTCCGTTCTCGTCCAGGAATCTCGACGGGTTGAAGATGTGAGGATCCTGCCACTTTTGAGGGTCGTTGTTGATGGACCATTGGTTGATGAACACCACTGTGTCTTTGGGGATGTGGAGACATTCGATGGTGACGTCTGAGGTGGTGGAGTGCGGTATGGTGACGGGGACGAAGCTGGTGTAGCGCATGGTTTCATAGATGAAGGCTTCCAGGTAGGCCAGGTGCTCTTGTCTTCTATTGATGGGAGTCTGTCACGACCTACTCCTTTATCAATCTGCTCTTGGAGTTTGGTTTGGATTGATGGGTACTTGACCAGTAGAAGAAGCATCCAGTGCAAGGCAGTGGAGATGGTATCCAGACCTGCTCCAATGACTTCAGAAACCGTACCTTCAGTATGAGCCTCGGTTAAGCCTGTCTCCGTGTCTGCATGATCTATCACACCAATAAAGGCATCACTCATGTCTCTTGTGACCTCAGGGTCGTAGCTTTGCCTGTGCTCCACCACTTTACCTTTGACAAACGTGAAGAAGTCCTTGTTAAGGTCTTTGAAGTTCTGAAAAACGCTCCTCACAGGATTAGGAAAATATTGCAACCAAGGCATGATGTCCACCAAACTTCCAGCTCCTACCGTTTCGCCAAACTTATCCACTCTTCTCAAGAGAGTCCTGAACTCTAGATCATCATGTCCGTAGCATTTCCCAAAACAAAGAGCGCAGATGATATTAGCAGCCGCAACTGAGTTCATGAGATGGATTGAAGTATTGGTTGTTTGAACTCAATCTCAGAAACGCTTCAATCAGTTCCTCGGCTTCAGCTGCGATGTGCTTCTCAAAGGACTTTTTCGTTTGGCTGTTTGCAGAAGAGAATGCACGAATGGTGGACTGGGCGATCCTCCGGTGCATCTCCCATTGCTTGCTGTAGTTGGTGAACGTCATGCTCGTCCCACCAGAAACCGACTGGAAGGACACAAAGTTCGGTCTGCCAGCAAACTCGGTGCCGTGTCGAAGCGTACGGACGATTCTCCATTGAGAACCACTATGTCACTGCTGCCCAGTCTAATTTGGTACACATTTCCGGTACCTCTTTGCCAACTTGGAGAAGGTGATGTGGGGCATTTGGCCGAGCTGCATGGCATTACCCACAAGCGGCCAAGCGAAGGGCCCTGGAAGCCTCTTTTTGAGAGTGAGGTTCCTGACCCAGAAACAAGCCTCCAGACAGCAGAGGAAGATGAAAGATGCAACGAGGGCTGGCTGGATTTGTCCGCTTCATTCCTTAAGGATGCTACTACCATTAATGCCGAACTCTGTGTCTGAAAGCGCCATGATATTCTGAAGCTCTGAAGGTTTGTTTTTGCATAAATTGCGACTGTATTAGTAACTCCCCATCTTGAATGGTGAGTAAAGGAAGAATTTGATAGCTCTGTTGTTTTCTGCCCTCTTCGCTCTCCACCCATCACGGCCGCAGTGTAGACGCCTGGACACACATTGGGCTCCCAACACGTTCTTGAGCCATCTACATATGCATAATGCTTCAGACAACTACATATCAGTATGCATTAGATAGCAAAATACCAAAGCAAGTGTCATTTATTTTAAAGAATTTAGAACATTTTTGCAGTACATTTTAAAAATGTAAATGTGAAATTTGAACTTATAATAGATGCAGTTGTTGAACTTGAAGACAGTCAGCATTGTGTTTGTATGTTGTTAGTGGATCTTAGTTGTTTCTCTGCACCTGTGGTTCCAGGACACCTGTGTGAACTTGAGGAGAACTGACTTCATACATCCACTAAAAATCACCAAAATACCAGCATATTTAAACACACTGAGACTTCAAACGTGATGAAGAAAAGTGAGCATTAGTGAGAAGATCCTGCAGCATTTGAGACATGCAGAGATGCTTGCTTTGATGTGTTATCTAATATGTTCACATACTGTTTTATTGACTTTTTGGAGGTACTCTATTTGTGTGTATGGACACATGACAGTAAGAAAATAACAGTGATTATGCTAAATGGACGTGCGCCTTCGTTTAATGATGGTTTTGTTTTCTATATATATTTTTAAGAGATCATTTGTTTTATTTGTCTTGCCGTAAAGTGCTGAATTGTCTGAAAGCCATAAAACTTGAAATGCTGTCATTTTATTTTTTACAGAATACATTGCCTAACATTATATGAGCTCTGTAGGTCTGCTCTAATTGGTGGGATTTCATTTTGTTTGGAATCCACAATGTGATGCCAACTGAATGCTAGTGAAATCAAGTCACTTGAGGAATTCAGTCTGTAAACTTGTGAAAGTTTTGAAGGTTTTTTTTAATGCTTCAGACAAAGAACAGATACAAACAATGGAGTTAAATATGTACCATGACTGTGTATTTATCATGAGCTGTAGTTAGAATAATGACTGTTATATAAATTTAATAAGATAATTTGACTTGAAAGATGTGGCTTTACAGAAATATATCAGAAACTGAATGCAAACCGAAATATTGGCCATAAAACTAACAATAAGGATATATAGAGACCATATGCATAAGTAAAGACAGATGCAGACCATTCAGATAATAAAACGGTCATTTAAATGCCTGGCTTGGATTGATGTGTGATTGTATGCATGTAATTTCTTATAAAATGTGAATCGTGTTAAGAAAGAGAGTGAGTGCATCTGTAAAACAGCACTTTATTTAGTCCACTTGTAGCTTATTTTCCAATAGTAAAAACAAAACATTTAAAATAATACCTGAATATCAAAAGAAAAAAAAACTGAGCTTGCAAAACATTCAGTGTAAACATTTACCATAATATATGCAATATGATATAGGAGTACATCTTGAGATAGTAGCTCTGATTTATTCTGCTAGTCTTATACATTATTTTGAGGATTTGTGCATGTGATGAACCTTCAAAATGACATAATGAAGAAGCAGAAAGTTCATCCAGCCTGAGGCTTAAGACTTCCATTGAATGAGCTGTTGACACCGTGTCTTGTCCTGCACCGATTAAATCAGTGACCGTAGACTCAACAAAGTCTTTAGTCAGCATGCTCTCTTTCCCATGCTCAATTACACCAATGATTGCATCGCTCATGTCACGGGTGACTTCAGGGTCGTACGTGTCTCTATGCTGCACCACTTTGTCCTTCACATAAGCGAAGAACTCCTCATTAATGAGCTTGAAGTTTTGATAAACGCTTCGGACCGGATTCGGAAACGACTGCAGCCAAGGCATGACGTCCACCAGGCTTCCAGCACCAACTGTTTCGCCAAACTTATCCACTCTTCTCAGGAGGGTCCTGAACTCGGGATCGTCGTGGCCATAGCGTTTCCCAAAGCAAAGCGCGCAGATGACATTGGCGGCGGCGACGGTGAAATCGTGCGAAGGATTGAAGTGTCGTCCGTCGGTGCTGAGCCTTAGAAACTTCTGGACCAGATCCATGGCTTCGCCTACAACGTGCTGTTCGAATGTCTTTTTGGTTTGAGTGTTTGCCAACGAGAATGCTCTCAGAGTCGACTGAGCTACTTTCCGGTGTGCCTTCCACTGTTTGCTGTAACTGCTGAACACCATGCTCCGACCGCCGGAGATCATCTGAAAAGACAGAAAGTTTGGCCTCCCGGCAAATTCGGTGCTGTGTTCAATGAGCGCCTTGCGTATGGCTGCAACTCCGTTCAGAACCACAATGTCGCTTCGCCCGAGTCTGATCTGGTAGACGTTTCCGTACTTCTTTGCCAGCTTGGAGAAGGTGATGTGTGGCATTTGTCCCAGCTGCATGGCGTTGCCCACCAAGGGCCAGGCGAACGGGCCTGGAAGCCTTTTCTTGAACGTGAGATTTCTGACCCAAAGACAGGCCTCAAGGAAGAAGAGGATGATGAAGGATGCTATCAAAGCCAGCTGAACCTGGCCGCTCCATTCCTTCATGATGCTGCTGCTCTCAAACTCAGCTTCAGTCAGAGCCATTCTTCTGATGCACTTTTATTCTTGTGATGAGATTCTGTTTTCTGCT
The DNA here is from genome assembly GCF_001515645.1 of Sinocyclocheilus grahami. NCBI lineage: Eukaryota > Metazoa > Chordata > Actinopteri > Cypriniformes > Cyprinidae > Sinocyclocheilus > Sinocyclocheilus grahami. The sequence continues at coordinate 243,147 of NW_015506081.1, forward strand.
CAAATAATGTTCATGTTCAATGCTATATAGAGAGAAATAAAAGCATCCGTTTAAAAGAATAATCTAATCTGTTCCTCCGTTCTGCATACAAAAATCTATATAAACTCTCTCTCGGTTGCCAGTTCAGTCTGTTTTAATTAATCTGCATGCATTGAGTTTTCTACCCTCTCTAATTTGTCCAGATTAATCTGACAGGGTTTTCTGAGCTGCTTGGATGGATCCATGTCTTTTATATATGTTTGCAGCACAAGGGGCCGGACCCGATGATAGTCTCACTCCTCCCATTGTGGAAGCCGCAGAGACTCCGTTAGAAGATCTGAACGACTGGCTGCAGCCGAACACGGAGATCCAAGGGCGCAACCGGTTCTGTTCACCGGGAAACAACGGGACCTGCGGTGAAAATAGTGCGTAAATCATCTGCTTCGTTTACACGCGCTCTGTGCAGAGTGTTTATGATCATCACTGCGGAGATGCAGATAACAGTGCAAAACTCTTGCGGTTTGTGCCAATCATCATAACTCGGATAGAGTGATGCATTAATCGTTTTATGTTGCTGCAGTTGAACTCTTTATTTGCATCTCTTTATTTGACGCGCAAGTATTTCTAGTCGTTTGCGCACTCCTGTAATCGTTATTTCTGCTCTGGTTTGCACAGGATTACGAAAATGTTATTTTAAGATTGATGCAATCATCGACGGCATCCCAGACTTTTGTCTTGGGGAATGTTTCGTAATAAAAAAACGCTCTGTTTTGCACACCCACTTTACATAAACCCTAAAAATGGAAAAGCATGCATGCATGGAGTTATGCAACACGACTAGACATTAAAAATCCACGTTATCCCTGTAGTGTGTGTGTCGCTTTGTGTATTTAGCCCCGTTGTACAAACGATATAATTTATAATATGAATTATGACTATGAATTTCAGTATGGAATAGCATCATATGTCATAATAAACATGATAATTACTTATGCATATTGTAAAAATGATTGCACATCACAAGGTGAAAGTTTTCATAATACATAATTTAATATCCTTGCAGCATAAGTAATTGTCAATACAAATTTGATCTCAAAGTACAAACAGTTGATTTTTAGTACAAATGTCAACATTTTACAACAGAGGGAAGCAATAAAGTTTGTAAATGATCTTTAAGAGCATAATTTGATGTTGTGTTCACATGTCGATGGTGCATCATGTTCTGGGGTCTCTGATCTCATCGAAAAGCATGCCAGGGTCTCTCTTGGCTATTTTCCTTTCACAATTTCAGGATAAATTTTCACATGTGTTTTTGGGTATGCAGTCGTTGAGAAATTGCTAAATTGCAAGCATGCCTTCATTACGTGCACTAAAGCAGATCCTCTCAGAAAATGCCAATACAGACACTTTATTCTGTAAGAAAGCACATCAAATTAAATATCATGAGAGGGTAATTTGTCTTTAAAGGTTTCATGATGTAAGTGCATATGAAGAAGCTGAAGGACTTTATTTTGATGCATGTGTATGTGCATTTGCTTTCATTTTTCCTTTGCTGTGTGTTCCCTTTGTACAGACTCTACGTTTATATCAAATCAATGTTAATTGGAATTTGCATATGTGTTTTTCATAAGTGCTGTGAAATATCAAGAGCCATATTAAGCTATAGAACTGAATGTTCTTGATGCAAAATGTTTCTCTTCTGAGCGCCTGGCAGGATATAAATGTTCCTTGTTTCCTCACCAGAAGGAGTTTATTTTTGCAGGGATCTAATGACTCTAATTGCAGCGCTGCAACATTTCTAGAGTCAGAGAAGACAGTAGCATTGATTTCTTGCTGATAGTACACTTTCCTGGATGCAAACCACCACTAAAATCAGATGTGCCTGTGAGAACAGAGGAAGGAGAAGCTGCCAAATTCAATCAGTTCCAATCCGCTTGGATTTTAAGGAGCCCACTGTTTTCGCTCCCTAGGAGAGAATAAACATCTTCACAGAAACAAGATTCGATTTCATTGTGCACTGTCTAGGGAACACTAGAGACGAGGAACTAGTGAGCATTAAACTGTCTATGAACTCAGTTAATGATCTGTGTGTGTAAGCAGTACAAATAATAAAATAAAGTGGTTACATTTTAATTGAAGCCTTTGTGTTTAATGCATTACAAAATATTTTAATGCATTAATTATGCCTTAAAATGCACTTTATAATGCATTATGATCTCATGAATAACAAGGAATCTGAATATATTGTAATGCATTTTAACTTTGGTTATATGAAAATATATAACCCATTACAATGCACATTATGAATACCTTTATAATGCATTATGAGGCTTCACATTACCAATTGCCTTCTTAAATCTAAAAAAATATGAAAATTATTCTCATCAAATTTACAAATAACATTTTAATGCATGGTTCTTAAAAGCTCAACATTTTGATTGACTGTAATATTTGCAACGTAAACCACGGCAACAAAAGCTTTTAGATTTTAATTTAATGCAACATAATCCTTTATAGAATACTATAAAAATATAATGGATTGTAACTATAATGTGATATTAGTGTGATATTAGATACAATTCAGTGTTTAAGAAGTGTATATATATATATATATATATATATATATATATATATATATATATATATATAATAAAAAAAATTTTTTTATATCATTATCTTCTTAAATGTACACTATGACAATTTTCTCAAAGCTTACAAATAAAATTTGAATGCATGGTTTTTTAAAGCTCAACATTTTGATTGACTAATATTTGCAACATAAAACACCGCAACAAAAGCTTTTATATTTTAATTTAGTGTAACTTAATCCTTTATATCATATTATCAAAAATCATGGATTGATGTAGCACATTTTCTAATAATATGGTGATATTCGTTAATATTGTTATCTTAAACCACAGCGACAAAAGCTTTTAAGTCGTTTTTTGATTGTACCATAATCCATTATTATAACATCAAAAATCATAGATGCATGCAACAAATGTTATTTCAATGACTCAGACATCGATTTGGGTTGCAGACCCAGATTTCCTGTGTTACTATCAGAGCTCAGCACTGCCAAAATCCCATCATGTCTTTCCGTACGGGAGAATCCTCTGGAATCCCGTGATTCACACATGGTCTCACATCAGCGTCCGCACTAATCAGAGCCAGCTTTGTGGTGTGTGTGTGTGTGTGTTGCGTGAGGCTGTCGTGTTTGCCTGCCATTATTCTCTTTAACCTGGCTGTGAAAGGCTGGCCGTGACCCCGGAGGGTCGGGAAGGTTGAGGACTTGGCAGCCGCCAGCGTGTGGCTGCAGGTCTCACGGCGGATGAGCCGATCCCGGTCTGGAGCTAATCACTGTTTACTAGAATCATTTCCACTTTTCAGTGAGCTACTGTCACGCATGGCCCTGGGAGGGAGGAGGAGGGAAGCCAGGGGTCTGACGGGCCGTTTAGGAGCCGGTGGGATTCATGGAAAAAGGACGAGCTGAAACTAACCGTAGGAATGCGAATTCAGATTAGACAGCAGCGGTGATCCAGAAACCCGAATGACCGACTGACACTCAGAGAGAGGAAATGAACACGCTCTCTCTCGCTGCAGGACACCAGTGAATGCTTTATGACTCACCAGTGCCATCTTGACCATGTTAGAGCTCGATGGAGTCTATTAACGGCGGTGACGTGATGCTGATTCACTTGAGCTCAGCTTTTTTTTTTTCACAAGACAATTTGAATTATTTAAACTGTTATTTTCACTTTTTTTGTGAATGTGAAACCAGTGTTTTGGGTGGTTGCCAGGGTGTTGCTATGCAGTCGCTAAGGTGTTCTGAGTGGATTTTAGCTTGTTGATATGGGGTTGCTAGGGAGTTACTGCAGTAGTTTGTTGCCAGGGCATTGCTATGCAGTTGCTAGGGAGTTACTACAGTAGGTCATTGCCAGAGTGATGCTATGAAGTTGCTAGGGAATTACTACATTTGAATGTTGCCAGGGTGTTGTTATGGAGTTGCTAAGGTGTTCTGAGTGGTTTTAAACATGTTGCTAGGGATTTACTACAGTAGGTTGTTGGTAGGGGTTTGCCATGCAGTTTCTAGAGCAGTTTGTTGCCAGGACGCTGATAAGAAGTTGCTAGGGAGTTACTACAGTAGGTTGTTGCCAGGGTGTTGCTAGGGATTTACTAGAGCAGTTTGTTGCCAGGGCACTGATAAGAAGTTGCTAGGGAGTTACTGCAGCAGGTTGTTGCCAGGGTGTTGCTATGAAGTTGTTAGGGAGTAACTACATCAGGTTGTTGCCAGGGCACTGATATGCAGTTGCTAGGGAGTTACTGCAGCAGGTTGTTGCCAGGGTGTTGCTATGAAGTTGTTAGGGAGTAACTACATCAGGTTGTTGCCAGGGCACTGATATGCAGTTGCTAGGGAGTTACTACAGTAGCTCATTGCCAAGGCGTTACTATGCAGTTTCTAAGATTTTCTGAGTTGTTTTTTAGCATGTTGCTTTGAGGTTGCTAAGGAGTTACAACAGTAAGTCATTGTTAAGGAAATCTGGATGGTTGCTAGGCAACTACAGTACTTCTCTGTTTTGCGCATCACCGTTAAGGTGATGAATGTCTGCTCCATTTGTTTGATTGTTTAAAATAAAACTGAGGAATCATAGTGTGGAGATTATAAAGGCATAGATTTTTGTATATTTGTAAATTTTGTTTAAGCATGCCACTAGGGGAAGTGAGTTTATTCACTCTTAATATGCATAAAATGCAGAAATCTGTTGTTGTGCACTGTGTGAGTTATATTTTTATGATGTGCATGAACATTTTGTTTTTATTAAATAAATCACATCACAAACATATCCATGATTCCCAAACACAGTCTGTCTTTAACTGAATCCAGTGAGGTTATTGAATTATTGCGGTCCGTTCTAAAACGAGAGAGAGTCGCCTGAGGTGCACAGACGTCTCACAGCGGGATGCTTGTGCTTTCGCCAGGTACATTAAACCACAAATCTCCTCTTACTCTGACCCCTGCTCGACTTTGGGTCCAAGATCCCATCGGCCAATCAGAAGTGAGCACCGTGCGTTTCCTCCAATCAGAACTGATTGTTTCAGCATTAGTGATCTGATGTGGCCTCACATTTAAGAGAGATCAGTTTCTATAATTTGATATGTCAATGATGAGCGCTCGAGAACAATTCCCGTCTGTTAATAACGTGACTTGGCAGATGAGCGGTGATGGAAACTGTAGAGCTGAGTTATCAAACACAGCAGAACGGTGATGTGAAGTAACAGATGTTTTCATGCTTCATCGTGATCATATTTATGATTAATTTAGCAGATGCTTTCATATCAACTTAAATTTATCGCATTTACTTTAAACTGATTAAAGCATTGATTAAGTATAGCGTGACGTGTCCAGCTCATACTTTACCTTGCAACCAAAAGAAATGAAATATTATTATATTTTGCATAAAGGAAATTAAGGCTATTTTATGCCCCCCTTTTTTTGCAGTTTGACATTTTCATGACAATTAAGAATCTACACATTGCGTTTTCGACATTCATTATTTTCATTACGTTTTATTATATTATTTAAAAATAAAATTATTAAATTATCATACATTTGATTAAACATTTAGCCAATTCTCTGAAATATTTGCCTTGCACATTCTTTCCTTTTTTTGTCTTTGCATAAAGAGCAGCTTGTTCTTCAGCTGAAGTTTTAAGCCATGTTTTTATTTTTAAGTTGGTACGGCCTGTTTTTCTCTAAGGCCAAATTATTTGCCGAATTTCTGTTCATCTTCTGCATCTATATTTCCACATCAGGAGTATATAGTGCATTTAATGTGCATTTTGTTTTATTTTTAGCACATTATTAAATGTATCACTATGTAGAGTGATAATGGCCTTCATGCTCTCCTCAACTCCTCTCCTACAGGTGTGTTCTGATGTCTTCTGCAGAGGTTTCTTGCGTGCGAGGATGAGTTTGCGTGCCACATTGGCCTCGCGTGCGCAGATCCCGGTCACCGGCCCCGACCTCCCCTGGGAGGAGGAGGAGGAGATTAAAATGAGACGAGGGAAGGAAAAAAAATACGGCGAGAAATGGCTTCCAGATGACCCCGATTTGAGTTGGTTAGCTCATTTGTAGCTGGCAGACGGACTTTGACAGGAACAATTACAGCAGCCTGAAACTCCACACATCTCCAGGTTAATGAAGTATTATTCACTCATACATCTTCACTTTTCACAACTTAGAATTAATAACTTTCGCACTATAAATACACTTTATTCTGATCTACATTGTGGGCTTAAGTAATACAACTTTTTAAGGTGTTTAAATGAATTGATGTAATGGTTTTACACTTCAAAAACAATCTTTGAAATTCAAAATAGACTTTTATTATTTTTACAACTTTATTATAAAAATAAGTTGCCATGAAGTTGCTCTTCACATTGTTTAATTGTTTGGATAATTAGTTATTTAGTTCAATTCTTTCTGTTTTCCGTTTAATTTCCCATGCTGCAAAAATATATTTTCAAAATATAGCAAAAAATATATTTACTACTTACATAAATATATTTTCTACCAATATATTTTTGACCATTTTTTTTGTATAGTTTTGAAAAAAAGATAAGTATATATTTTTAAAAGGCATTTAAAAATTACGTTTGACTTACATATATTTTCAGTCCAAGAAAATACTTTCACATTTTACATTTTAAGAAAAATTTTATTTGTTGTGTATAACGCATGTGAACCTATGACACATTTGAAAAATTGTATTTAAAATAAATAAATAACTAAATAATCATTGATGAATCATTATAAATCTAGTCATGGTCACGATGGGTTTGATTAGTTAGTACGGCTAGTTAGTTAGATTCTGTAACCGCACCATTATGCTGCCAAAAAGCATCTTTCACAAACAGCCATGTATTCTGATTAAATAATTATTTGCATGCAACACAAATAAAAATAATTAGATGCTTTTCCTGTGATTATTTACTTCATCTATTTTTTCTTTTTGATTATTTATTACAGATTTTTTTTTTGCTTGTTGCTCCAATTTCATTTCCCATGCTGCAAAAATATATTTTCAAAATATAGCAAAAAAAAGGGCCAAAAAATATATTTACTACTTACATAAATATATTTTCTACCAATATATTTTTGACCATTTTTTTGTATAGTTTTGAAAAAAAGATAAGTATATATTTTTAAAAGGCATTTAAAAATTAAGTTTGACTTACATATATTTTCAGTCCAAGAAAATACTTTCACATTTTACATTTTAAGAAAAATTTTATTTGTTGTGTATAACGCATGTGAACCTATGACACATTTGAAAAATTGTATTTAAAATAAATAAATAACTAAATAATCATTGATGAATCATTATAAATCTAGTCATGGTCACGATGGGTTTGATTAGTTAGTACGGCTAGTTAGTTAGATTCTGTAACCGCACCATTATGCTGCCAAAAAGCATCTTTCACAAACAGCCATGTATTCTGATTAAATAATTATTTGCATGCAACACAAATAAAAATAATTAGATGCTTTTCCTGTGATTATTTACTTCATCTATTTTTTCTTTTTGATTATTTATTACAGATTTTTTTTTTGCTTGTTGCTCCAATTTCACTTTGCATGTAGTGGCTTTTTTGTGCTTTTCTGTCTGCTTATTTGGTATGTGCATGTCTACAGAAAAACCCAAGATGGATAAATCTCATGCAAACATGTTTTTTCTCGCTTTATTTGCAGTTTGTGCATGTAGTCGGCAGGGACTGACATGTGTCGCAGCTGGGACAGCAAATGCGGGTGGTCTTTGCGGCAGTGTAATCGTTTTTGTCTTTAATGCCGAATATCACGCTGACAAACCACAGTCATTTACATGCAACCGTGTAAATGGAAAAGTGCAATTAGAGAGTCGAAACCTGCTCCAAAAGCGGCCCATTTCATATCACAGTATGCTTTGGGAAGTCTTTCCTCAAGGGATCATGGGAAGAGATCTGATCTCTGTTCTCACTTTATTCTGGAATGAAAGTGTGCGGTAAGCGGCTGCTTAAGCCCAGTGGATTCTCAGCAGCACGTTTCGCCTGTTCTGAATCTTGTTTAAAGGCTATAAATCTGGTGCTTATGTGCGACACGAGTGTCACGATGTAGTGGGACAGTAACCGCTCATAAGGACGCTTGTTATCAATAACACATTTTTTCAGCTCAGCATTGCAGATTCTCTGAAGGGAAAATCATACAGTAGAAAGCAATAAAGCAAGGACTTTCTACCCAAAACAGAAGCAAATTTAACGTTTCAGCACTTTATAAGTCAAGACACCACAGGTGTATATAGAGTTAAAATTTAACAAATACAATCCTTACCCAGTTGATGAATCACAGTACATTAAGACAATTGGTTTGTATTAGAAGTTTATGCAAGCGATGCATTACTTTGCATACATTTCCAGAATAATTGGATGAAGCCAAGTTTAAGATTCTTGTTTGATTTTTGTTGAGAGTTCACGGTTTTTCCAGAGCGGATTATGGATTTCTTTTTTCATCACGCCATAAATCAGAAAATACTGTCAACGGACAGAAAACAAAAACATTTTCACCACATGTTAAGGAATAAAATGTTCTATAAATCATTGTGAATGATATATAAACAAACCCCCCAGTAAAAACCTTCAGAATACAGATAGGAATAAAACTGTAAAATATGGTGTATGTAAGTGCTGCTGAAGTGGAGAAAAAACGTTTTAAAATATATATATTATAATAGAAATCTACAGACGCAAATAGATAACGTTCAATAAAATAAACACTTAAAAGTATATTTTGGGTGTTGTATTTCCACTAGCCTAGAACAACATGTTAGGAAAAGCCAAATAGCCCAAAACTTCAAAAAAGGACCAGTGCATGAAGAAACAAATCAGAAAATACTGTCAACGGACAGAAAACAAAAACATTTTCACCACATGTTAAGGAATAAAATGTTCTATAAATCATTGTGAATGATATATAAACAAACCCCTCAGTAAAAACCTTCAGAATACAGATAGGAATAAAACTGTAAAATATGGTGTATGTAAGTGCTGCTGAAGTGGAGAAAAAACGTTTTAAAATATATATATTATAATAGAAATCTACAGACGCAAATAGATAACATTCAATAAAATAAACACTTAAAAGTATATTTTGGGTGTTGTATTTCCACTAGCCTAGAACAACATGTTAGGAAAAGCCAAATAGCCCAAAACTTCAAAAAAGGACCAGTGCATGAAGAAACAATGGTTTTGCCTGTAGTGTCTCACCTTAAAATTACAATTTATTAAAGAGACACAATGGAAAATATTCGCTGAGAAACTTTCAGTGAAAATGTTCCCGGAGAAACTTTATGTTTTGGTGCATGTAAGTGATGCTGAAGTGGAGATAAAAATGATTTAAATATACAGTATATATATATATATATATATATATATATATATACTGTATATATTATAATTGAAATCTACGGACACAAATAGAAGTGCATTAGATTTTTTTTCTCTAGTCCAAAAGAACATATGAAAAGCCAAATAGCCCAACATTTGCTAAACAGTGCATGAAGAAAAAAATAAATAATGATTTTGATTTTAAAATGGTAGTTAAATAAAGGGGTCATATGATGTTGCTAAAATGAACATTATTTTGTGTATTTGGTGTAATGAAATGTGTTTTTGTGGTTTAAGGTTAAAAAAACACATTATTTTCCACATACTGTACATTATTGTTTCTCCTCTATGCCCCGCCTTTCTGAAACGTGTCGATTTTTACAAAGCTCATCGCTCTGAAAAGCGAGGTGTGCTGTGATTGGCCAGCTATCCAGTGCGTTGTGATTGGCCGAATACCTCAAGCGTGTGACGGAAATGTTATGCCCCTCACCATACTGTGATGATGCCCTGTCCGGCCGGAGCGACGAGACAAAACCATTAAAACTCATTTTAAACGAGGCATTCGTTGCATCCAGTGGAGACATACTGTAATTACGGATTATAATGACTTATGCTGTCTTTTTACGCGTTGTGTTGCATCGCGCCACGTAAACACAAAACCATGTCTGGATTTGTGATCGGAGAAATGACAAACAACAAGCGCTACTCTACAGGGAGGGCTAGAGTGAGCAGAGGCGGTGGGCTTGAGAACGGCGTGGCTGGCGGATTCGACGAAGGAGGTTTGCGGCAACCACATGTGACGACCCCGGGCTGGGCTCCGCTTCGTCCACGGTGAAAGCCGATCCGGTGATCCACAGCGCAAAGTTGATGTATTTCCTCAGCGACCAGCACG
>NW_015506081.1:255545-256379 GCF_001515645.1 Sinocyclocheilus grahami
ATGTAAGTGAGGCTGAAGTGGAGATAAAAATGATTTAAATATACAGTATATATATATATATATATATATATATATATATACTGTATATATTATAATTGAAATCTACGGACACAAATAGAAGTGCATTAGATTTTTTTTCTCTAGTCCAAAAGAACATATGAAAAGCCAAATAGCCCAACATTTGCTAAACAGTGCATGAAGAAAAAAATAAATAATGATTTTGATTTTAAAATGGTAGTTAAATAAAGGGGTCATATGATGTTGCTAAAATGAACATTATTTTGTGTATTTGGTGTAATGAAATGTGTTTTTGTGGTTTAAGGTTAAAAAAACACATTATTTTCCACATACTGTACATTATTGTTTCTCCTCTATGCCCCGCCTTTCTGAAACGTGTCGATTTTTACAAAGCTCATCGCTCTGAAAAGCGAGGTGTGCTGTGATTGGCCAGCTATCCAGTGCGTTGTGATTGGCCGAATACCTCAAGCGTGTGACGGAAATGTTATGCCCCTCACCATACTGTGATGATGCCCTGTCCGGCCGGAGCGACGAGACAAAACCATTAAAACTCATTTTAAACGAGGCATTCGTTGCATCCAGTGGAGACATACTGTAATTACGGATTATAATGACTTATGCTGTCTTTTTACGCGTTGTGTTGCATCGCGCCACGTAAACACAAAACCATGTCTGGATTTGTGATCGGAGAAATGACAAACAACAAGCGCTACTCTACACTGCCCAAAAAACTCGCTATAAATAGAATAAAATATAAAAACTCACAGTCTGTGAGTCAGAACAGCCGGTATTGTAGTCTACTCTCCCAGGATCAGG
>NW_015506081.1:256522-257279 GCF_001515645.1 Sinocyclocheilus grahami
CTTAACCACTGATTTCTAGTCGTGTCCATTTTTGGAAGACCAAACAAAGTAGTTTCGCTTTCACAACGAAGCACAGCGTTACACACCGCAGCCTACAGTGAGCAGAGGTGGCGGGCTTGAGAACGGCGTGGCCGGCGGATTCGACGAAGGAGGCTTGCGGCAACCACATGTGAACTTCGTCCACGGTGAAAGCCGATCCGGTGATCCACAGCGCGAAGTTGATGCATTCCCTCAGCGACCAGCACGGATCAGCTCCAGGCATGACGAAGCCGATCAGCACGGATCAGCTCCAGGCATGACAAAGCAGATATCGTCCTCTTTTGGAAGACCAAACAAAGTAGTTTCGCTTTCACAACGAAGCACACAGCGTCTCCACAACATGGCGGCAGCAGCAACAATAATACAGCGAGAATAAAAGTTACGCCTTCTTTCTTTGCGTGCACATTTGAGCGGCGTTATACAAATCTTCCCACATAGTGCTGTAGATATGTGGGGGCGTGTTAGAACGAGCCGTTTTAGGTGAATGAATGAATGATGCATTTATATAGCGCTTTATTGTGTATTGTTGTACACCCAAAGCGCTTTACAATCATGTGGGGGGGTCTCTCCTCAACCACCACCAGTGTGCAGCATCCACTTGGATGATGGTAGGTGTGGCTGACTCTTAACTTTTATAAAGAATATCTCTTTGGATTTGTGACTTTAGTCTTTGCAACTTTACAGATCTTCTTTATGCACCAAGAGCTTGTAACACTCC
>NW_015506081.1:257362-282221 GCF_001515645.1 Sinocyclocheilus grahami
GAAACACAGCGCCTTGACGACATGGCTGCAGCGTCAACAATACTACAGCAAGAGTAAAAGTTACGCCTTCTTTCTTTGTGTGAAGATCTGGGCGGCGTTATGCAAATCTTCCCACATAGTGATGTAGACATGTGGGGGCGTGTTAGAACGAGGCGTTTTAGGGGGGCGTGGCTGACTCTTAACTTTTATAAAGAATATCTCTTTGGATTTGTGACTTTAGTCTTTGCAACTTTACAGATCTTCTTTATGCACCAAGAGCTTGTAACACTCCAAAGAGAAAGGAACAATTTAAATCGCATCATATGACCCCTTTAAAGAGAAACAATGAAAAAGTTTAATTCACACAATTTTTATTTTAAAAGTTTAATTCATTAATAATTGTAAACGTTTAATTCAAGCAGTTCTTTAAAACAGCAATGACTGTTTAACAAAGAAATCTTTAACTCTGATCCTACAGGATCTCTACAGAGGACAGAAAGTTCTTCTAGTTGAAGGATTGAAGCGATCCTCAGTCTGAACTCTCGTCAGAATCAACTCCTCAGTCATGTTTCCCACATGGTCTCCCGAGCGTCTCTGGCTCCAGCTCTGATTTCCGCAAACATTGTGTTGATTCTGATTCTTGTCTAGTTAGTGCGGTTCCCTTCCTTTGTCTCGTTGAGCTGCTAGTTATTCCTGAGGGAGCGTCTGACGGATTGGTTTAGAGTCAGCCGTTATTACGCAGCAATTATATGACTCTCTGGGACACTTCACATAATGAACCATTTCACCTCCGGCTGAAATGTTTCTCCAACGTTTCTTTTCATTTATTATTTGCTGACTCTACCGTTTCCTCAGACCCTGGAGAATCCAAGAAGAGCTGTTTTGGAGATCTATGAGATGGAGATCAAGTTCTTATGACTCTTGCAGGGATGCACTGAGATGTTCAGCTAATAATGAGATGAACAGCAGGAAATAATTCACTCGTTTCTTTCCAAGAAACATGTGCTACTGTAAGTGAAATATGAAGATCACATGTTTTCTTTGTAAAGAAATGACAATCACTTTGGGGGAAACTTTGTGATGTTCCTCACTTATGAGTAGCTTTGGGGAAATAAAGCATCCGATAAATAAATAAATAAATAAATGTAAATGTCTATTTCTGTTCATTGTTTTCAAGACACCTGATCAGCCAGTGTCACTGCTCCCAACACAATCTCATGGCAATTCGTAACTTTTTATGTTTTGGCGACTTGGTGGCTAATTTGTATGAGTTCATACTTTCCAATTTGTACGTTTTCATGATATCTGCTTATGCAGCATGATTCACAATGTAAAAATTAATACGAAATCGCTGCCTTGTAAATGAAGTTTTCCTGTGAAGTTACAAATAAAAAGACTGTTGCATGAAATGGAGCCCCATTCACATTTAAAGTACTTAATTAATTTGATTATATAAAAATAGGCATTATCACATGGTTGTTTAAAAATATTGCATTCCCTGGAGAAACTTTGCGTTTTCTTGCAAAACATTTGTTCTCTCGCAAGAGTATTGTTTACTAACAAAAATCTTGCATTTCCTCAAGAAACGTTGCACTTTCTCGCAAAAGTATTGTTTCCCCAAGAATATTTACACTTTTCATGAAACATTTGCATTCTCTCGCAAAAGTATTGCACTCTTTCAAAAAACATTTATGTTTGCTCACAAAAATATTGCATTGGCCCAAAAACTTTTTCCATTCATAGCTCCTCTTCTATGGTCAAATTCATTAATTGGAAGATTCCGTTCCATTCTTTCATCACTTTTAGATTTTGACATCTGAACCTTTTTGAGAGCCTCTGCATAAGTCAGACCTTCTGTCGCTCTCACATTTTGAACTTTCGCAGCTTCTTTCCTGTATTGACATCCCCCATAACCTGCACTGTAACCTCCATACTTCTGACAATTGTAGCACCTCAGTGGCGGAGGGATGTATTCTCTAACTGCATAACTAAGAAATCCAATGTATACTCTTTCAGGCATTTTATCCTCAAAATGCAGCATAACCGGAAGGCTGTCAACCCTTTCTTTGTTCCTAACACACTTAAGCCGTTTCACCTCTTTCACCACAGCACCTTTTACTCCTCCTTGGATCGTTTCAACAGACATATCAGTCGGTACACCATATATTACTCCTCTTACCCACTTCTTTCCATCACTGAGCATGTAACCTTCTGACCAAGCAATGTTTTTAGTCAGAGCGCTGCCTTTTGTTGACTACTATCCTTACATATTATCAGTAACTTACCATCCCTCAAATTTTTCGCGCATTCGATCTGTCCAATCGATTCCTTTATAGCTTTGGTAATTTTCAATGGATTGATTACACCAACAGCACCAGATGCAAACGTCAACATTACCTGATATTCTTCCTTCCTTTTTCTTATATTACACTGCTCCTTATCACTATCAGTTCCTGAGATCTCACGCCAACTCTTCTTTTTCCTTTTTCGTTTTTCCACCACTGACCAGTTTAAATTCCTCCCACCACTACCTTCCCCGCCAAACGCTTCATCTTCCATCTCCGAATCACTTCCGGAAACTACACTACTTCCTTCCATCAACGAACCGGTCACAGCCCAGTGTTGCCGAACCTCCCTTGAGTCACCTGCAGCTGACCTTCCTTTCCACGTCGCTGGTCTCTGTCGCTTCTTCTTCCCGAGATGATCAGCTTCCCGCAATGAGAAGATGACTCATCCACAAACGCCACCTCAGTGTGCTTCATGCCCAGGCACGTGAGGCAGCGATCGTGACCATCACCCAGCACCAGGTAAAGACCGCATCCAGAAACACCCGGATGATACGCTGTCTATAGCAAGACCCACATCGTCTTTATAAAGACGTAACGTCAAGTATGCCACGCAACGTCATCTTTAAAAAGACGCACCTGAAATTGCTCTTTTAGGGGAAAAAGCTATTTTAGTGTGCTGAGGCGCACAGGGGAGATGATCATCTGCAACACAAACGGGGTAGTGCAGCCTGATGTGTGCAACCCACTCGACACGGGAAACCACCACCGCTGAAGCGCCGTCTGCCAACAGGAAGAGCTCTCCAAGAGTGCGCTGAACTTGTTCAGTCTTCTTCTCTCAGTAGAGTAGTCAGGAGCGGAACGATGTGATCGCTCGGCTCCAAAGCAAAAAGCGCTGCACCTGCTGCCTACTTATACTCACGCTGTGATCAGCAGCAGCTGGATGCAATAATCACATGCCAATGTGCATTGGCTCGTTTAGTTTATACTCGAAGTAGATTGGTCCCTCTAAGCGAGATCCCAATTCGTCGGTCCTCCGACGTGACGTCGAGAGTGACCGACTGAAAGGGAACCCTGTATTTGATTTGTAATACTCACATTTGTAAACACCCTCGTCTCTGTTCTCCTTCACGTTCGACGATGATGTAATCTCTCCCGTGGGCTTCTGGGATTGAAAAGTATCCATCGATGAGCACTTCAGAATCTGGAGCAGTAGGACATCCAGGGATTTCTCGCCTACCCTTTTTCGGACATACTACTTTTTTCACATACTCTTTTCTCCGACTATATTGTAGGTAAGTAGGCATATTCGGATGCACTTTAACTAGACGCACGTCCGAATCTCGCGAGAATGAGTACGTCACTCAGGTAATTCTCGACTACTCTTTTATGAATACTGAGGATTCGGACATACTTATTCGCTCGCCTACTGTTTTTCCTCTACTATATAGCGGTCTTTGCACTTGACCACTTGACTACTAATATGACATATTTCCTGTATTTGGCCCAAGTGTTCAAGTGAGCATGAAGACCACAAATGTGTGTACAACATTTCATTACCTGATGGGACACAAAATTCTGTAAACACTTGCGTTTTTACAACACTAGTATTATTATTTTTAATACATTTTAAAATCAACTTCTAAATGTCTGATCAGTAGTCCCTATAATAGATGACACAATTTAATTAAGTGATAAAAAGCAGTTGCAAATGTTGTACACAATTAAATATACTAATCTTTGCAGCAATAAAATGTGTAGCACTTTGTTTTACTGCCAAATTATATATAATATCTTATTATTATAATTAATATTTAACTTGCATTGGAAAGGTTTCCGTGACCTCTCGCAAGATCTCGGCAAAAAGTCTCACGATTTATTTCCAGAACATGATGCATGATGGGATACACTAAGCCTCGAATAGCGCTCCGGAGCAGTATTAGAGATAGTGTGCTTTAAGGGCACTGCGCTTTGCCGTTTTTAAGACCTGGGACAGTCTTGGGCACTTACTTCCTGTTGCGCGCACGCGCTCTCAAGTGGCCAAGACCGCAAGTGTGGGTATTTGGACAAGGCAATGGCCGCCACGCCTGATTCCCCGGCCAAGATGGCTGCCACGCCGGAGTATATGCCCAAAATATATGATAATGGTTTGCATCATTACATCCACTGTTTCGCCAACAATTTGAAGAGATATTACTGTATATGACTGTTTGTACAGGAGTTTTAAAATATATAATGTTTTTCCAACAGTATTCCTTCCAATTTAATGAACTAGTTGATTTCCATTGAAATTTCCATATATTAGACCACTCTACGTCAGTAAAGATTATTCCACATTCTGTCCTCAATTTCTCTTTGATATGAGTTGTAGAGTGTGTTTTCATATTTTCCAAACTCCTGCATATATGGGAAACTGTTTTATACCTAATACCTGATGTGTGTGCCTTCTAAGTAGGTCTAACAATGGATTCAAATTATCTTCAAGTTTTCCTTTTTTATTTTTTATCATAATAATTTCGAACCTGGAGGTATCTGTAGAAATCCTGATTTTCGAGAATTTTTTTTTCCTTTTAACAGTTGAAAATGTCAAATTTAACCTTTCGCAATGATGGTGCAAAAAGAAGTAATTCCCTTATTTGCCCACAATTTAAATCTGTTATCGGTCCGTGTACTTTTGCGTCCATTCCTTTTTCCTTTTTTAACCCATAAATGAAAAACTACGGTTGTCATATTTTTAAAATGCTATGTTGAATACCAAATTTTAAATTCGAACTGTACACACCAAATGCTGCGCAAAAAAATAAATATTGATGTATTTTCAGATTTTTGTTTGACTTTTTGCACCTTTATCAAACATTTAAATCATAAAAAAATTGATATGGAAAAAATGTCGATTTCACCGGTTTTCTAAGGCCAAATTAGAACCCGGAAATTGTTTTTCCCGCTTTGTTGAATGAGAAGCGCCATGTCTCTGGAACCATACAGGGAGGTGATTTCTGACACAAAACACACATGGACATTGCAGAGCACCTGTCTCAACTTGGTGTCAGGCGAGGTTGTTCGGCGAGGAGTGTAAGACGATTTTGCGCCAGTCATCATCTGAGACGGGAAGTTTCTGACACTCAGCTGGAGATAGTTGTATCAACAGCAGTACAAGAAGTAAGTAATAAAATATAATAGGTGTACTGCTACTGGTACCTACCAGGCCTACTGTTATTAACAAATACTGAACAAATAATTCAAACATGACTGTAATTTTTGTACCCCTGTAATTTTTAGATTTAAACCATTACTGTTCTGAAGACTCAAAAAAGGAAAAGAATAAAGTAGTACTATATGTATAGATTGGAATAGATTAAATATCAAATTAATTATTTGTCATAATTATACTTGGTACTATACCTATATACTATACCTGGTACTATAACCAGGTTGACATGATGAACCTAACACAAACTATAACAACTGGCTCCTAATGCATCATGTATAATGAATTATTTGGGCATTACTCTTGTATCCACAGGTTGATGACAAATGAGGTCATGACCCGTTTCAATATGAAGGAGGGGAAGGGGAAGCTTGCCTTCACCAAGCTCAATCTGTACACTGTTGTCACGGGTAAAAAATAAATAAATAATAAAAATATTAGTGTCACATCACTGTGACATTCAGGGTTGATTCAATGCATACTGTAGTGCATCATATCCTATATTTCTCATAACTTTTCATTTTCAAATATTTGTTACAGAGAGTGTCAAGAGAACAACAAAGGAGACGGAGGCAAATATTGCAGCGGTCATCGCCTTTTGTTTAAAATATGCCCCAGACAGTGTGGGTGGAGGTGGCAGGAAAATTACCTGTGAATAAAATTGATGTTAAAATGTTTTGAAAAATATTCAGTTCCAAAAAGGTTGATGCTAAGATTAAATTATTTTGAAAATGTTCTGTTCCAATAATGTTCATAATAAAAAGTTTTTTTTATAATCCAGTTCATTTCTTTGTCATTTTTCAGATAAAACCACCCAAAAATTGTTGATTCCATTTTCAGATTAAGTTAACCTGTTCTTTTTGCTAATGTCTTAAATGTAATAAATTGGTGTTGCCTCAAATTGGATCTTGACCTTTGTCCCATCTTATTGTTACACTTTCTCTGTATGTTGTCCCCCCTTATAGTTTCTTCCACCATTTAAAATACCAATTCCTCTGTGGCATCCGAAATTGTGGATTGGATCATCTGATTGATGTGCTGCTGAACAAGACTGACAAGTACTTCAATATAATACAGGATTTGCAGTCTGTTGGGAGGGTCAATAACCCTCTGGAATGTAAAATGGAAGAAATAAAGAAATCTGCTGAGAGGATGCTAGAGAATGGATGGGCCATGAAAATGACCATAGCTTCAACAGAAACATATATATATACAATGTTCCATCTGAGAATAATCCACATGTCGTTTACTGTGTGTCCTGCAGAACAGTTCTGCAGTTGTGTAGCTGGTACAAGGGGACATACGTGTAAGCATCTCTTTTTATTAAGTCTTCTCACTTGTAGTGGTGCTGAGACTTTTCCAGACATGGACACACAACTGCAGGCCCATGCCAAAAAATTTATTCTAAGGAATAAGTATAGCATTTCTGCAATAGAGGTTGAAAGCTTATTTGGAAGAGCAGCATCAAAACCATGTATTGTGACAAGTGTATGTGACTGCTGTACTTTCTCATACCATAAAAAATGTGCTTGTCTACTGCTTGTGAAGGGACTTTTCAATGAGGTGATTGAGACAAAATCAAAAAGTGCTATGAACAATTCAGTAGAGCCGATACAAAATGAAATTGATGATGAAAGTGCAGATATGCTTTTCATCCGGGGAGTGGCCAAATCCAGCTCTGATTCAGAGCCAAGGTTTTGCACAATCTTCATTTGTTCAATGCTCCTCCTGCTAATTTTTTTAAAATGTTCATGTTACTTGAGTAACATATAGAGCTGCTATCATCAGTTGTCTGTTATAAATCACAAAAGACATTACATTTTCGCTCTCTAGATGATTAATTGACTTCTTGATACAGGGACTAGATAGCAGGCTGAAAAGATTTGTACTATGGTAATCTTAAACTCAATTGGCCTAATGTGCATTTTATTCTAACAAAGAACTAAAACATCTCCAAAAAGTGCTAATTTTTCCACTGTGTGCCTTTTGTAAATTCTGTAAGTTTGTAATGCCAAAAGAGGGTTTGTGCTGGGCACTGTTAGAAAACCTGGCCCTTAAACGCAAGGAACTTTTGCCAGTGGTCTTACACAAAAACAACATTCAAGATGCCCAGTCCTTAAAATGTATTTAAATGTTCAGCAAAGCAGACATGAGTTTACAACTCATTATTTTTTTTAAAAAAAAGATAAGGGTGTCAGGCTGAACAAGATAATTAATTCTTATTTAAAAAAGAAAAAAAGAAAAGAAAATACTGATAGTGCTGGGCGGTATGACCACAACTTTATATCACGGTATTTTTCAAAATTATATCAGTTTCACGGTACATGACAGTATTTTTTTTTTCTCATGCATGACCATATTTTCTACTGATTGAGAGAGGAAATACTGCAGTATATTGACTTAATATTCACTCATGACAGTAAAATAGGGCATTCTGTCAAAAAATACCACACTAAATAGTGACTAAACACGACCCCTTTTAATGTTAACCAGGAGTCACTCTCATTTATCGTCTGATAAAATCAACAAGCATCTACACTAAAGAGCGGATATGCGGTTGTTTTGGCTATATTACTTTTTGTCTCATGCAGCGCACTGCCTGTGTCTGAGTAACAAACTAATAAAACTACAAACAAAAAAAGTGCATGTGATATTAACAGACAAACTACGCTCATATTTATCATTGCAAACAATCAGTAAGCGACAGGTGCTAGGAAACGCTGTTTTGTACTCATTTATTGACGAGACCTACTTTGTGATAACTCATTATCAATACAACATAATTCAGAAGTGGGGAACGAAGCACAAGAGAATGAATTGAGTGAATAACCAATGCAACCCAAGATACAAGAATTAGAACAATAAACAAAACAACTGACAAAACTTATTGAGGAGGGAAAATAAAGTTTTCTGAGCTAACGGGGCAATGAGTTCACACAGTATATTCAAAAGATGTATTTGTCACATCAACTCAAACCATAGCTCTTTTGTGGATCACTTCTCATGACAAACACCTGACTGATCAGTTTACCTGTGATTACAGAGTGCTTGATTTGATGCAGACTTGACAGTGTCTCAGTACTGAACCTGATCATGTCTGAATGATTATGGAAGGTAAAATAATGATCACAACTATTACATCATTTTAACTGTGCATCCCAAGCCCATGCCAGTAAAAAAAGTAGTGCAATTACCATGTCCCAAATATAAAAATGTCATTTCCATCCCTAAAATACATATTTTACAGTCACTGTTATGCACATTTATCATAAACACCACTCAAATTCTTCCTACTAGTGTGGCCCAAAAACATTTAGCACAGTTTTATTACAGGTAGAATGCAAAATGTTTCAGTACAAGCATTTCAACCAAATGTAATTTATGCAACATTTCAAACCTTTAACCCACTGGGGAAAATCAACCCATGGCAACAGTTTAAAAGCAGCCCAATTTCGTGGAAAAATACAACAACAACCCTGCATCCAACACGAGCTGCAGAAGTCAGATTTGACTGATCACGGGTCAAAAGTAAGGAGAGATAACTGACAAGATGTTGGAGGATTTGCTCCTCAACAGATCCCGAGCTCATTGACAAATATCTTTTATTGTAAGATGTGCTCCCTTTACACCGTGCGCGTGCGATCGCGAAATCGAAAGTAAACTACGACTGCGAGCGCTCATTCAAAAGGGATTTAAATACCCCACATATTGATAGCGGCGCCCTGATGCGTGAAAATTATATACAATATTAAAATGTTTGCAGGAGCCAAAACGTCAAATCTTGCGGGATTACATATATAAATTACACCCCACTATTCGGACAAATATACATAATGAAAAGATGATACAAAATTTAATACCTTGGAAAATGGCATTTAAGACTTTTTAATACTTAAGGGCCTTAATTTTCTCTAAATTGATTTATCAACTTTTAATACTTTTTAAGACCCCGTGGACACCTTGTTTAAAGAAAATATACATTTTCTATACATTGACTCACTGGGACTCTAACCTGCATTACGCACTTTAAACGGTATCAGGGTGCACGTAACTAAGCAGCAGAGCGCTCCATTAAAGACAAAGTAGTGTATCCCAAACCTTGCCAGCTCTTCTACTACACACTCTAAAGTATGTACTTTGTTCACAAAAAGAGTACATACTTTTGGGGCATAGTATAAGCAGGTGAATTGGGATGCAGTGTGACACTTGACACTTCCAGTACTAATTTTATTTTATTTATTTTGTTTTTTTTTGTAAAACTTACAGATTGATGAGGGGCAGGTCCAAGAAACCGAAGCACAAATAATCGGTGTCTCAGAGATCCACGACACATGCCACTTTTTGACAAGTGACTCGGTGGTCTGTGCAATCCCTGAAAGCATCTACTCTGGCAACGTGGATGACCTGATCTCCAGGCTGTCCATGAGACTAATTCTGAAACACATCAACCGCCGTGTTTTAGAGGATCGCTCAGCTGAGCAGTCAAATGTCAGTCAATTATTTAGAGTTTTTTCACTAAAATTGATTTTTAGGGTTATTATGTGCATGGATCATTTTAAACAGTTCTTTCTTGTTCATAAGTGACTTTATGTCTTTGTTGTTTTTGAGCTTGATTTTGGTGAGAATACACAGTTTCCCCTCAAACAACGACAGATCAGTTTAAGAAATCAGTCTAAGAAAGTCTGAGACATAGAAGACCTTCTATCCTAATTATGCTAGTTATAAATATTTTCCACAGCAGTAATGCTGGATTGAGCGATGGTTGTAGTGGATTCGGTGCTTTCTGGATCATCTGAGAAATGACCTGCGACGTCATTGTGAATGTGGTAGTAATACAGGAAGAGGAAGAACCCTGAAAAAAGAATGAGAGAAATTAAATAATAAATAATTTAAAACATCCTTAGCTCTAATTATTAGCTGAAATCTGCAGGAAAAAATAGAAGTGTTCTGCTAAACTAAATGTATCGATGCATGTGATTGTTTCTCACCCTGTAATGAGTTCAGCACAGTGAATATGTAATATGAGGGAATGCGCATCGGTCCATAACTGAAGAACGCCACAGACCACGTCAGACCGAAGAGCAGGAACAAACTCAACACCATCATCAGCTGCTTTCTGAACGTCTTTCTCTTGCCGTCAGTTGCTCTCATGCGTCTGGCCTGGACAATCCTAGTTAAGATAGTGATGAAGATTCCTGTCGTGAAGATGAAAACTAAAGCGTAGTAGCCGATGTTCACTGCGTAGTGAATGACGGGATTTGTAATCCAGCACCTGTAATTAGAAAAGAATGAAGTATAATTAATAAGACAATCAGTAGACATTTAAATTTACAGAACTTACATTCGTGAAATTTTTCCAGACGTTGTTTTTAGGATCAGTGTTTTATATTCTCCTACAGAAGCAATAGCTATGACTATTGGAGCGGGAAACGCTGAAAACACACAGAGACAAGGGTTATTATAGTTAAAATTAAACATATAAAAAATAATGAATAAATTAATAAGTAATTTTTGTTACTACTTTAAGGGTGCCTTCACACTTGTAGTTCGGTTCTCTTGGTTTGTTTGGTCCTGACCAAAAAAGAAAATTATACGTTTGGTCCTGGTCCGCTTAGCGTTCACACTGGCATTTTTGACAGGCATAGTGATACATTCACAACCTTATTGGTCGGGTTGAATAACGTATATTTCGTGACAGAACTCACCGAACACCCCAAACAAAAGCTGTGTTAGACTTAAAGTGGTGCGCAGACCGATCATGTATGGCATCAAAGTTCCCATTTACCGATCGGTCTGCGCAGCGCCGCTTTAAGTCGAACACGCCTAATGCCATCTGCTGGACTGCGTGCTCATTGTTGCATGTATTTATGATTTTATTTTCACCACCTGCAAACTCACGGAGAGCTCATAAAAGGCACTTTACCTCCTCATTGCTCCACGTTTGCCCTCGGCTCATTTTGTTTTAGATGCACCTCTCGTTCTGCGTCGTCAAATAATGTCGCATAGCATCGCATCTTGTCATTACTTCCTGTTTATGGGTCTTTTAGAAGTATTTAGTCCGTGTTGCGTTCATATTTCATTCGAACCGCACCAGAGTTTGTTTGAAAGCAAAAAAAGATGGGTCTTGGTCCGCTTGTTTGGTGCGCACCAGGGTTCGGATAACAGTGTTCACACTTATTCAAACGAACCGCACTAACAGAGCAATCGCACCAGAGTTTGTTTTATCAAACCAAACATGACAAGTGTGAACACACCCTAACTAAATAACTAAAATAACTAAAAGATCAAATAAAACTAAAATAAAAATTTATCAAATCTATGTAGACATTGTCACCATCATGGCCTTTTAGTTTCTTCCCTCATGTTTCCTTTGACCTAGTTTCTGTCTCCCTTGATTTAGCTCATTCTGTTCACCTGTATTTGTTAATTATCTTCATTTGGTCTGTGTATTTAATTTGCTCCCTTTCAGTTCTTCCTTGTCCGGTACTGTTGATGTTTGTTTGATGTTGTTGTAAGCTTGTGTTACCCTTCCTCTTGGATTACTATTAAATGGATTATTATTGAATCTTCGTCTTTGTCGTGCGCTCTTTCTCTTCTACCCAGCAACAAGCATTACAGAATACCGGACCACAAAAAGAAAAGTTGAGCGGCATTTCTATCCTCATTTATTTTCTGTTTTTGCAAGTATTTCTTTTGGTTTTCTTATGGATCGCCCCGAATTCCTCCTCCTCCTGCTGGAGCAGGGGAAGCTTGCCCTCGAGGACCAAACCAGACTTTTCCTGGAAATCTCCCACCCAGCCTCCCTCTCCCACCACCTCTTCATCAGACCTCACCACCACCTCCGCTGTCCCCTATCAGCCCCTCAGCTCACCCTCAGCCTACCATCTGGGATGTGGGTTTGCCGTGGGTCTGCCTGTCTCCATCGACATCGTGGCTGGAGGATCCCTTGTCTCTGCCTCCAGCCTCAGAGTCTCAGACTCCGCCTCGGCCCGTTGACCCAGCGGCTCCACCATGGCTCCTAGCTCCCTCCTCTCTACTGTGGCCCGTCAGTCCACCAGCTCTGTCGGGCTCCCTCGTCCCTCCGGCTCCGCCTTGGTCAGTCGCCGACCCGCCATCGCCTCAGGACTCCACTCCTCCGGCTGTGCCTCGTCGATCCGTCCCACCGGCTCCGTTGGGATCCTCCCTCCCTCCAGCTCCACCTTGGTCCTCTGTCACTTCGGCTCCATCACGGCCTTCTGGATCCCCGCCTACGCCTCGGTCACCTGAGTCATCTGCTCCGCCTTGGCCCATCCTCCCCATCGCCCTGGCTCTATGGCTCTCCGTTTCTGCCCCAGGCTCCTCTCCTACCTGCTTCGCCGCTGTTGGTCGCCCCCCTGGAGTTATCAGCCCTTCCTCCACCAAGGTTCCTCCTGGCTGCGGTCTGGGTCTCACCTGGCTCCTCCTCCTGCTCCAAGTCCCTCCTGTCTCTATCCTCCCTCCATCTGATCCACCATGGTCCTTCCTGATTCCTCCTTGGTTCCTCCCTCTATCAGATCCTCCCTGGTCCCTTCTGTTTTCTCCCTGGCTTCTCAATCGTCGCCGCCCTGGTTATCTGCCTGCCTCTCTTCATGTCCTTTGCCACTGCCTCTTTCTCCTCCCAAACCCCCTCCCTCCCTCCTTTGTCCTGCTACGGCGTGAGGTCGCCCCTTCCGGGAGGGGGGAGTTCTTTCACCATCATGGACTTTTAGTTTGTTTTCTTCCCTCATGTTTCCTTTGACCTAGTTTATGTCTTCCTTGATTTAGCTCATTCTGTCCACCTGTGCTTGTTAATCATCTTTGTTTGGTCTGTGTATTTAAGTTGTAAATTTATGTATTTAAGTTGCTCCCTTTCTGTTCTTGCTTGTCCGGTAATGTTGATGTTTGTCTGATGTTGTTGTGAGCTTGTTACCCTTCCTCTTGGATTACTATTAAATGGATTATTATTGAATCTTGTCTTCGTCATGCGCTCTTCCTCCTCTACCAAGCAACAAGCGTTACAGACATATTTACAAAAAATGACAAACTGTATTTAGAAATACTAAAACTTCCTCAAAAAACACCAAACATTTTATATACCATAAAATTACCATGATGACTGTAGTTCATATGACTTGAGTGCAATATATTTTATTTTTCGGTGGAACTTACAATTGGACTAGATGGTTTGAAACAGGTTTATTTTAATAGATGTTTTGTTGCTCTATCTCACCCCAGCCCAACACGGTGATCTTCCTCATGTAGTTTGTGATGGTGACGTTCTGTCTGATGAGCCATAAGTACATATGAAGAGCTTGAATGAAGAACCAGGTGAATGAGGCCAGCATGGAGTAATGCAGCACCAGCGCTATGAAGACGCACGCAGCATTGTCTTTTGTGTTAGCAACACTCTCGTTTGACAAAAACGAGGCATTCAGTAGACACAAAGCCACAAACATGTTCATCAAGATCTTCGTGGCCTGATTTGATTTGGCTTTCCTATTAAAACAAACAAAAAACTGTTTTTGCAACATAAACTAATATTTATGTTATACTGTATGATACACTACCGTAGCAGGAAATGCATGAATAAAGCGATGGCCATAAAAAACATGGAGATGCCGCAGCCAATATAAGAAATTAAGGTCAATGATTCCAGCTCTGTGTTGTTTTCATCTGTCAGAGACTGAGGAATTGGAGAAAAGAGAACAAAATGCACGTTTTTACTAAGAATAAGATTTTTGAAAGTTTCTTTTGTCATCTGTTATGCATTCACTAGCATGTATCCGTGGACTAAAATACTCTGATATTGATTTAATGGGGTCTTTAAATGAAACCTGAAATATGAAAGTGTAAGTCAGGGGTCTCCAACACGTCGCTTGCGAGCTACCTGATTGGAGGTAGCTCGCCAAGACATACTTGACATGTCAGCCTTGAGTTTATTTTTACTATCCCGTTTCGTATTTTAACTAGGGTTGGGTACCGAAACCCGGTACCAATATGGCACCGGGTGTAGTGCCGAAATTTGTACCCTGCCAGATTATGCACCCCCTAGTATTGGTAGGTTTAGGAGTAGGTGTGGGGTAGGGGTTAGGATTAGGGGTGGGGTTGGGATTTGGCAATCAGGTAGCGACTTCAACGAGGGGGGGCATAATCTGGCAGGGGTGCCGAATTCGGCACAACACCGGTACCTATGTAACCGATATGTACTAGAACTGAATCCGAAAGCAGATTTCGGTGCCTCATTTCGGTGCCATGCCTGAGAGATCGATTGAAATATTTGTCCTCTGGTTCTCCGAAACGGACGTAAGCATCATCATCACTGGCACCGCACATGAAAAATAATATCCCGACTGAGAAAATGCACGTGAAGTCGGAAAGGTCTAATAATACAAATCCAACACATCTTTGTAGTAACAAGAGTGTCTATGTTGTTTTCACATTCCGACTTAAAAGCACAACTCGGGAAATGAGAGCATCGAGGAGTGCGTGAATGCAGTAATTACACTTGCTCTGATGGCAGCAGGTAGCCTTCCGTTCACTAAGCTAAACATGCTTAAATTAAAATGCCTAAAGCTAAACCTCCCTTGTATTCACATTTCTAAACCTGTTGTCCAACAAAAGAGAAAATTATAACCTTTTTACTCCACAACACCAGTCAAATGCTTCCTTTTGTGATCTGATGAGTATTCTTGTCACAGAATGAGTCAGAAAATATGTTCCATATGCTACTTTAAAAAGAATACATTGATCAGCAATAAGTTAGGGTGACCATACGTCCTCTTTTCCCCAGACATGTCCTCTTTTTGGACCTACAAAAATGCGTCCCGCCAGGATTTCTTAATTGCCTAAAATGTCAGGGTTTTCTTAATCCCACCATTGCCGCCTGCTCCCGCAACATGTGTTTCGCTCCCGCGAGTTTCGTGTCCACTCCTTTAAACATTCTAATATTGTGTATAATTTTGGCGCATCAGGGAGCCGCTCTCAGGATGCGGAGTATTTAAATATGTTTGAATGAGCGTTTGCGCTGTTTACTTTCACTTTCGATTTCGTGATCACACGCACTCTGTGTAAAGGGAGCACATCTTACAAGATCAGATATTTGTCAATGAGCTCACGATCTGTTGAGCCTATACGCCAGCATGCTCTTGTCAGTCATCTCTCCCTATTCTCGACCTGTGATCAATCAAAGCTGACTCCGGTAGCTCTTGTTGGATGCAGGGTTGCCAAGTCCGTGGTTTTTCCACAGAATTGGGGTACTTTTAAACTATTGCCATGGGTTGATTTTCCCAAGTGGGTTAAAGGTTTGAAATATTGCATACATTACATTTGACTGAAATGCTTGTATTGAAACATTTTGTATTCTACCTATGATAAAACTTTCATGGACTTCTACATTAACTGTTCCCTCCTGGTGGAATGACCTGCCCAGCTCAATCCAAGCAGCTGAGTCCTTAATATTTTCAAGAAACGGCTGAAAACACATCTCTTTCATCTTCATTTGACCCTCTAACTCTAGCACTCTCTATTCTAATGCTACTTCTAATTTTATCTTATTGTTTTTTTTTTTTATTAAAAAACTTGACCCTCTAACATTTGCACTCTATTCTATTTCTATTCTAATGGCCAATCCATCATTTTTGGGTGAATTTTTATTTATTTATTTTTAATAAGTATCGGTTCAGGCACCATTTAGGCACCGGAAACATTTTAAAAGTATAGATTTGGCACCGGTATCGAAAAAACCCCAAACGATACCCAACCCTAATTTTAATTATCATTAAACCCATATTTGATTATCGATATTTGAAAAACTCATGGTAAATACTGCACAGCATTAAGCAAAGTTACTAAGAGTCTAATGCAGCCGCAACAAGCCGTTTTGTGTGAAAACATGACTGAAGGCAGACTGCTGAGGGAAATTATATGAAAGAATGTATGACTGCATAAGGGGGAACTGACTGTCTTCAGAAAAGTTTAGATGGCAAGCAGTGTTTATAAGCACAGCACTGCTTTGTTTACAGAGGTTACCATATAAACATCTCTATTTCTGCTGTTCTATAAGTGCTACCTAATGTCAGACAATGGATTTACATTTTCATTCAGCCTGTAAGGAGGTAACAAATCACTAAACTCACGATGCAATATGATTTACGGTACTGATTTCACGATATGATTTTTCTCACGATTTAAAAAAAAAATTAGATTCAAGAAAAATTGTAAATGAAAAGGTGTCCTTTACAGGGGTCATATGACATTGCTAAAAAATAACATTATTTTGTGTATTTGGTGTAATGAAATGTTTATGCGGTTTAAGGTTCAAAAAACACTTTATTTTCCACATACTGTACATTATTGGTTCTCTTCTATGCCCCACCTTTCTGAAATGTGTTGATTTATACAAAGCTCATCGTTCTGAAAAGTGAGGTGTGCTGTGATTGGCCAGCTATCCAATGCGTTGTGATTGGCCGAATACCTCAAGCGTGTGACAGAAATATTACGCTCCCTTACCATATTGTGAGGCCGTGTCCCGGTGTGACGAGACAAAAACAATAAAACCCATTATAAACTAGGCATTTGTTGCATCCAGTGGGGATATAATTACAGATTATAATGACTTATACTGTATTTTTACGCGTTGCATTGCATCATACCGTGTAAACATAAAACCATGTCTGCATTTGTGATCGGAGAAACGACAAACAAGTGCTACTCTACACTGCTCAAAACTCACGTTTGAAAAGTCAGTGGCAAATTCTTTAAATATGAAAACATACTTACAGGCTGTGAGTCAGAACAGACGGCATTGTAGTCTACTCTCCCAGATTCAGGAAACAGTCCTCCATAAAATGCATTGCACACACACGAATATTTGGGTTGAACTGTTCTGGAACAGTGTTGTAAATAAAACTTAACCACTTATTTCTAGTTGTGTCCTCTTTTGGAAGGCCAAACAAAGTTGTTTCACTTTCGCAACGAAACACAGCGTCTGCACGACATGGCGGCGGCAGCAATAACAATACTACAGCAAGAATAAAAGTTATGCCTTCTTTCTTTGCTTGAACATTTGGGCGGTATTATGTAAATCTTCCCACACAGTGACGTAGACCTGTGGGGGCGTGTTAGAACGAGGCGTTTTAGGAGGGCGTGGACGAGTCTTAACTTTTAAATAGAATATTTCTTTGGGTTTGAGACTTCAGTTTTTGCAACTTTAGGGATCTTATCTATTCACGAACAACTTGAAATCGCATCATATGACCCCTTTAATTATTTCTCAGACAAAATGCTGCACATTTCTTTGTGAAATATAAATATTTCAAATAACAAAACTAAGTAAAATTTTAAAACAAATCCCAAATCAAATAAATAAATACAAATAAAGAAAACCTCTTCATATAAACAAACTAAGGCTTTGTCTGAGTTTTTTTCCATTTAAATTTAGAGGCAACCACACTCTCAATAAGCACCATTTTTGAAGAGTGTGCCTGTGCATAAATGCCTAAGGGAACCCCGGAGTATGACATAAGAGGGAACCCGTGATGAATCAAACATCAAACAAAGCAAAATGACAGGCAACAAAACATAGTAAATTAGTCATCAGGTGCCATGTTGAACACAGCAGCATCTCAGAAATCTCAAATCAGTTAATTAGCAGAAGTTATTTCTCCACCACATGCGTGTGACGTCATTAACAACGGCCCTAAATTGTTGAACTAATGTGGTACATGCGACGGAGATGCGACCATGTTCGGGAAACAGTTGTAACTGACTAGTTAGTTTCCACAACAATGCATGTACTATGGTGGTTAATCAGCGAGTTACGTCGTTGTATGGGAAACGCACCCCTGGTTGATGTGCGCGTAAAGAATCCCGCCCTTCATGACATCATACAGGGCCAAAAAAAACTTTTCGAAACTTAGGCCTATTTCATTATTTGTCCATGATAAAACTTGTAAGCATATAACTAGCTTATTGTTTAACTTTTTATGGAAAAACAAACATCAGCATTGGAAGAAACAGGTTCTATGTCGAAAGAAAGCTGATGGAGGCTTAGAAAAGGATACTTTAAAAGTGAATTGTGTAAAGAATTGTGCCAATTCACCAGATTCTATTTGCCCAACAAACACAGAACGTTCCCCTAATGTTCCCATTTGGTTATTTTTTTGGGAACCAAATAAGAACGTTCTAGGAACGTTCCCTGCAGATTATTTTTAGGTTGAATTTTATAATCTAAAGATAACTTTCCCAGAACATTCCCTGCAGGTTATTTTTAGATTTAATTTTATAACCTAAAGAGAATCTTCCCAGAACATTCCCTGCAGGTTATTTTTAGGTTTTATTTGTATAACCTAAAGGGAACATTCCCTGTAGGTTATTTTTTATTTTATTTTTATAACCTAAAGGGAACGTTCCCAGAATGTTCCCTGCAGGTTATTTTTAGTTATCATAACCATGTAAACTAATTAAAACTTTGCAGATGATCTGATTTCTGATTATTCTAATGCCAAAATGTGTTTTTTTTTTATCATAAACAAACTATTTTTGCAGAATTTCATGTCTGAAATAAGCTTTTAATAAAGTCCTAGACATCAAAGTAGTCAAATCGCATTATAATGATAATATAATTCCAACTTTATAGCTGAAATTAAGCCAAGGTTAAATGTAGTCTGAAAAGCATATCATCAACACTGGGTTTGTTTGTATCTTTCTTTACTGCGCGCCTCTGATCTGCACGAGCTTTTCTCCTGCCCGATTGAACACTCCCGGGATGTGGATGGCACAAAGGGACCTCAGATGCTTCTGACTCCACAGGAGGAGGTGGCGGGCGAGTTGCGACATGCGACGGGAGCGTAAACCGCCTTGCCAGTTGATATACGCAATGGTCACAATGTTGTCCGTGTGGACCAGAATGTCCCTGCCCCGAAGGTGCCCTCTGAGGCGGCTCAGGGCAAGGCGTACTGCTTGCAACTCGAGGCAATTGATATGCCAACACAGTTGGGGACCCGTCCAAACCCCTGAGACTGAGTGCCCATTGTACGTGGCCCCCCAGCCGGTGGCCAAGGCATCCGTGAATATCACAGCATGCCATGATACCTCTTTTTAAAGACACTCCTGCCCGAAGAAACGAGGGATCTGACCACGGGCTGAAGGTTCTGCGGCAGGCTGTTGTAATCTGAACCCCACCTCGGGACTCGGCTGTGGAGCCAGTGCTGAAGCAGTCTCATATGGAGCAGACCGAGCGGAACTACCACCGCAGCTGCAGCCATATGCCCCAGGAGCCTCTGAAAGAATTTCAGTGGGACCACCGTCCTGCCTGATAAAGTCTTGAGGCAGTTCAGCACCGACTGAGCACGTTCCTGGGTGAGGAGTGCTGTTTGGCTGACCGAATTCAACTCCATGCCGAGAAAAGAGATCCTCTGCATTGGCAAGAGTTTTCTCTTTTCCCAGTTGACCCGAGGTGTCTGAGCACTAGGCCTGTCATGATAACAACTTTTTGTTGTGCAATATATTGCCCCAATAATAATTGCGATAAGCGATATTATTGTCATTTTAAAGACCATTTTATGCCACTGAATAAATAATCATAATGTAACAGCATAATAATGCAAGAAGGCCTACACACTTCCAAATGACAACAAACTTTTAATTTTAAGAATATTTAGATCATGGAAATTAAGTATAAAAATATTAAATACCTTAAAAAACCTGAATAAATAGTAAATAAACATTTTCTAACAAAAAGTGCAAAGTAACAAGTAGAAAAAAAGAAAAATGCACAAAGAACTTGTAGGCGAGGCGACAGGGACAGCCCGAAGGGCAGGACCTTGTACTGATATGCCTGACCCTCGAACGCGAACCGCAGGAATGGCCTGTGCCACGGGAAGATTGAGACATGAAAGTACGCGTCCTTCAGTTAGATCCGCTGCAAACCAATCTTGGGGACGAATGCACTCGAAAATGCGTTTCTGCGTCAACATCTTGAACGGCAGCTTGTGAAGCGCACGGTTCAAAACTCGCAGATCCAAGATCGGTCGTAACCCACCACTGTTCTTGGCCACAATAAAGTAAGGGCTGTAAAACCCTGACCTCATATTGGCTGGAGGGACTGGTCCTTCGCCAGCAGGACTGCGATTTCCGCAAGCAAGACAGGGGCATCGACAGCCTTGACTGAAGTGAACCGGATGCCCCTGAACTTGGGGGGATGCCGGGCAAACTGAATCGCGTAGCCGAGTCTGATGGCCTGCAGGAGCCACCGAGATGGACTGGGGAGTGCTAACCAGGCTACGAGAGAACGTGCCAGAGGAACCAACGGAGCCACTGACGTACCCACGGTGGGGCAGCGTGGTGGAACACAGGGACTCGACCCGAGGCCTGTGTCGACCTAGCCTGTGACGGCAGAGGGTGGAGTCTGGGTGTGAAGTGTAACACTCACCTGATTCCTCCATGTGCGGGAGAAAACACAGGGCCCCGGCTTGAGGCTTGTGACAGCCCGGCGTGTGACGATATGAAGCGGGAACTTGAATGCTACAGCCCCTACCTGGTTCCACAAATGGGCAGGAGGGGTGCTCTTGGGCACCCCTAGAGTCAACCCACTGCTGCCCGCTGGCGAGAGAGGAGGGGGGAAGTGACCCTGTGATGCACAGTTCACAACTCTCCTCCTCTTGAGACCCAAAGACTGAGGAAACCGCTCTTTTATGCTGGGCCAGCGTCGGAACAAAAACAAAATTAAACAAAGGATTCTCCACCCGGCCCTCCTCCGGGGGAGGGAGTGGTGTGGTCACCATCTCCCGACGAGCAGTCTCCTCCATCTCTGGGTCGCCCGGCCTCTTCCACTTGCGCTTACCTCCAGGTTTGGGGTATGTGACCAGATCCATGACGCTGCCTTGTGGAAGGCTGCTGCTGCGTGGGAGCGGGGGCAGCCGCAGTGGGCACCCACGGCGACGAGCAGGCTGAGGGTCTGCAGCCGGGACGGAAGCAGCAGGTTTCCTCTGGTGCAGGATGTGTTTAATTGCCTCCGTCTGCTTCTGTGCCGCCGAGAACTGCTGGGCGAAGCTCTCGACAGCGTCGCCGAAAAGGCCGGTCTGAGACACGGGAGCATTCAGGAACTGTACCTTATCATACTCCTTCATGTCGGCCAGACACAGCCAGAGATGGCGCTCCTGGACCACTAACATGGACATCGCACGACTCAGGGACTGTGCGGTCACCTTCGTTGCTCGAAGCGGGAGGTCCGTCGCAGCACGCAGTTCATGTAGAACTGCCTGGTCGTGACCACCCTCGTGCATGTCATTCAGGGCTTTGGCCTGATGGACCTGCAGCAACGCCATGGTGTGGAGGGCAGAAGCCGCCTCCCCACAAGCTCTGTAAGCCCTGCCAGTTAAGCCTGACGAATACTTACAGGCCCGTGAGGGGAGACACGGGTCACCCCGCAGAGTGGTAGCTCCCGTCAGACACAGTTGCATGGCCACCGACTGCTCCACCGAAGGAATGCCTGTGTACCCCAAAGCGGCTCCACCATCGAGGGTGGTGAGAGCGGAGGAGCTACAAGATTTATTTCGGGCAGTAAAAGGTGCCTTCCATGACCTTGTGAGCTCCTCATGCACCTCCAGGAAGAATGGCACCTCCACCGAGAAACCACTTGTCCAGGCTCGAAGGATCGGGACGCAGTGGAGGATTCGCATAGGGAAAGCATAGCTGTCATCTCTGGGTCTGGCTCGGACAACACTGTCATACCCGAAGGGGGCAACGCAGCTGGGTCGTCATCCCCGGAGAGAGAGAGCTCGCCCTCTGTTTCAACGATTGACATCTGGTCTCGAAGGGGCGAACCGAAGGAAACGGCCGGCTCCCTCCACTCTGTAAAGGGGCCAGAACGTCCCTCCGGCCGCTCCACCGGCGGAGGAGTGCTTGAGGGGTGACAAACTCCCTCTGGGGAAGTCGTCACCGTGATCCTCAAATCACCTCTGACTCCACCGGACGCAGCGCCGCCCGGTTGCCGAGACGAACACTGGATCGCGGCAGAGGCATAGGGACCCCGCCACGTTTGACGTAAACGGAGTCTTTCATGCAACTCCGAGACGGTCATGTCCCCACAAAGAGAACATGCACCATACACGAACGCTTGCTCAGCGTGCTCAACTCCCAGACATGTGAGACAGCGATCGTGACCGTCCCGAGGCTCCAGATAGCGACCACATCCAGAATTTCATGGGTGGTTGCTCTTTTAGAGAAATGCTCTTTGTGCTGAAGCACGCAGGGGAGCTGGCCACCGCACACTCCTGGTGTGGCTGTCTGCACGACGATGATTTCTGTTCCGGCTGTGCGACCGTGACCACCGCTGCCATGCCGTAACGTCTGCACTCGCTGGCTCTCTGCTTTGCAACACCGTGATGCACTACCGCTCGGCTCCAAAACGAAAGGATGAATGAATGCGGTGCACCTACTGCCTCTGTGATCAGCGGCAGCTGGATGCAATAATCGCATGCCAATGTACATCGGCTCGTTTAGTTACACTCGAAGTGGATTGGTCTCTCTGGCGAGATTCCAATTTGTCGGTCATCACCGATGTGACGTCGAGAGTGACCGACTGAAAGGGAACGAATTACCCTGAGGGAAATTTTTTTGGAATTCTTTTATAGAGAAGATTAATTGGAAAAAAACATGGCTCGTCCCTTATAAATTTTGTGTCCCCAATAAATTTAAAGGACTACACCTAAAAATCGTGCATAATATTTACCCCACTAATGAGATTAGGAATGTGCGATATTATCGGACCATAATTTAGATTTGCTAAATTATGCCGATATGTCTTGCCGATAAGAGGATTACCTTAACTCACATGTGCTCAGGGTGTGCTAGCGATTAGATCAGGTCAGCAGTGTGACTAATTTTTGAAGCAAAGTTTTGCCTGAATGATGTTTAGATTCACTGCTTTGTATCCTGCATTTAAACTGAGAATGCACGTATAGAATGATGCATTGGGTGTATGACAGAGTAAACAGTAACACCACGTGCAACGGCAGCAGCCTCTCCCGGGTCCTAATGCCTGTTCTGTAAGGAGTTTTAATTCCGTAGGGGGAGCTGTTGTATGGAACGATATTCCGGACAATTTTCAAAAGGAATTGCAAATTGTATTTTCAATTGCATTTTCCATATGTGGACGTATAAATTGTGACATAATCCAAATGCAATTGTAAATCCTGCATTACCGTTTGCATTTGCGCTTTCGCGAACGCACAGTGACTGCCACATTTCAAATGAAAAAGCAAAGTCCATTTGCAACTGTATTTCCCATGTCTTAGGAGTTACGAGCCTGTCATATTTAAATAGCAATATTAATTACCAGTCTGCTGGTCTACCTGTGTGAACGAATAGAGAGTGCAACCTTCTTGGCACAATACATAATTATGTCTTTTTTACCCCAAATGTAGCGAAGTATGTTTTGATTTAAAGGTCAGAAGCTATAGCTTACATGAATAAAAAAAAACACAAACATGACTCTTGTAAATTAAATAATTTTATATAGCCTATACTGATTTATTCATTGTGTAATATGACATATTTTTTTAAACAAATTATGAGCTCTAAAATATATTCAGAATTTTTACAACTCTTTTGCTTTATACCATCTACAAATGTTAAGGTTACTACTGCATCTTTCTGAAAAAATTAATGCAGCGATTGATATATAGTTTATTTATAGTTATTTTCAAATCTTCAATGTACTGTCAATATAAAATATCTTCATTATTGTTTATTTAATTCTAACAAATAAGTTCTTGGTAAAAAATAATAAAAAATAATTTGCCTATAATTTCTACACAGGAGATACTTGGTGTTGTTTCCAAACACAAGGTAATATGTTGGTATCGGCATCGGCTATCGGCCAAAAAGAGTTGAAAAATATCGGCATGTCATATATCGGCAAAAGTCCAATATCGTGCATCCCTAAATGAGATTACATCTAAATTTGGTCATTTGAATTGTAATTTTTGTAATGTCAGTACCGATCATCAGTCAATTGATCATCTTTTCTTCAAATGCCTCCTTTTTGAATTTTCGCCTGACTTGTCAAAAAATACCTTGCTTCAAAATCTAATTTAGACTAATTTAAATGTTATTTTTCTCATTGTAATCATAACATAGAATATATAGGAAATGTATTTATTTTATTGGCTAAAAATTATATTCATAAATGTAAATTTTTCTCAACATTACCCAGTTTAAATCATTTTCTTTGTGACTTAATTATGACATGAAAAAATCAACAACAAAAATGTTCAAACTTGTGAAACTGTATAATGATCTGTTGAATGTCATGTAATTTGATGCATTACCTCAGTACTTTGTTTCTTGTTTTACGGTATTTTTTTTTTTTTTTTTTTTTTTTTTTTTT
>NW_015506081.1:282259-286953 GCF_001515645.1 Sinocyclocheilus grahami
CTTCCTGTTATTTATATTATTTATGCTGTCATCCACAGTCGTATCTAAATGTTGAAGTTTGTTTATATTTGCAATAAAAAAATAAAAAATCCGAAACTTGTACGAAACCTGAAGGAGTGTATTTGGCACAGAAATACTCCTTCATACGTCCAACTCGTTTTTTGGGACTTTGGTCATGTTTAGCATGAGAGTCCAACTCTAAAGAGTGTAAATAACTCAGAATGCATGAAATAGCATTAGACCTCCCCTATAAGATCACTAGGATCGAGTCAGTTAGAAATACCAAGGGTTCACACAAAACAAGGAGAGTCTGCTTTTAGCTATTATGCCACCCGCAGTTGGAATCAGCTTCCAGAAGAGATCAGATGTGCTAAAACATTAGTCACATTTAAATGCAGACTGAAAACTCATCTATTTAGCTGTACATTTACTGAATGAGCACTGTGCGATGTCCGAACTGATTGCACTGTATTTTATGTATAATCATTTTCTATTCTTAACTGTTTTAAATTCATTTTAAACCTTTTAAATCAATTTTTAAATCATTTTCAAAGTTTTAAATTCCTTGTTTTACTGTTGTGATTATTTTTTTGTTTTGTATTTCTTTTATGTAAAGCACTTTGAATTACCATTGTGTATGAAATGTGCTATATAAATAAACTTGCCTTGCCTTGCCTTAAGAGATTTAAGTATTGTGTAACATGGGTAGCTCTCAGACACTTTTATTTTTAAAAAGCAGCTCTCGAATGAAATAAGGTTCGAGACCCCTGGTGTAAGTTCTTCTTCTCTGAGAAGCTTCTCACCATCAGCACTGCAAAGAACGTCAGATGTGAGCAGGAGCACTTTATGGTGGTGTTGTCGATTTGCTCTGTCTCACAGCCAGATGTCGTCCATTTAAGTCCTCCTTCAAAGAAAAGACAGCGACAAATTAAACTAATTATATGAATTAATTATAGAAAATAAATTGGGTTTGTTTGCGTGAACTGATCAGTACAGCCATAAATTAATTTACCTTTGCCATCCCAAGAAACACAGGACGCCTTACCGACCTGTAGGAACGCTTCTTTTCATTTTTTTTGTAAAATAAGTTTTGTGTAAGTGTAATGTATGTCAAATATTTTTTTTGCAACTAAACCTTCATTACCTGATCATTTTGAGTAAAGAACATTTCAATATTGTTAGTAAGGTTGGCGATATTGGCCCTCATAGTTATTCCATAAACCTCATTGTTCAAAACACTGTTAGTTTCATCCTAAATCAGAAACCATACAAGAATAGAGGGATCATTAATCAGATAAAAATATGTGTAAATGCAATAGTTCAAGAAACATTAGTCCACAAGTTGAATTTTGGAAGAATCTTTCCATACAACAACTGTTAAAAGTAAAAACAACAACATAGAATAGTACCTTCCTTCCCATGTTTTTGAACCGAAAAACGTAAACAAATACACTTTCATTGTTTTCCAGACTTGCTTTATCAAAGGCCTCACTGGGAATCATTACAGACCAGGGAAAATTACCTTTCTCCAGGTCACTTTGACAGTCAAGAATCTGTGAAAAGAAGAAGAATTAGCATTGATGAATGATGGCCGTCTTTTAATACTTTTAATGCTTCTCAGGCCTTACATTCATCACATTCTCTTCTGAAGAGTAGCACAAGTCTTCAAATTCTGCGTTCTCGGCTTGTCTTTGGATAACACCAATAACATCACCCATGACAACTGACGCAGTGTGTTTATTGTCTTTTTTCATCTCCTTTAACAGAGACTCCATTTTGTCCAAGGCGTCTCTGCAAAATGTATTTTTTAATCACTTGGTATTATTCTTTAATAGAGATTTCATTTTAAAAAACACTGGTAATCGCACACTTACGATGCATCGGCAGGATCAATAAATCCCTCGTCTTTTTTAATTTCAGGTTTACTGAAATTTTTCTGAGGTTGTTTGATACAGGCAGTTTTGTTCCCCTGACTACAAGAAGTATTTGGTTCATTGCACATCACACATTTCCACTTGTTCCCAGTAGACCACATAACATAGCGGCTTTTTTCTTTATCTTTGGTACACAGAAATAAATAAGGGATGGATTTGATTAATATATTTCTGCAGCTAAGTCTCAAAGAATAATCTAATATATTGTATTGTTCATTTATAAAGTTAGAAACACTGTAATCTCATTGCAGGGTTTTAGATGCATGTTCATCACAATTCATCTATGTGTTATTAACATAGTCTCATTATTAATGAATAATGAGTCCTACAACGGAGATCACCAGATTTGTGTACAGTACACTATCTGTTTATTTGGTTTCTTTTCAAGAAAAAATAATAATAGAAATAACGTGGGGTTATCATTGTACATGAAGTGAGAACATGCAGAAACAAAATCATTTTAAGCATAGAGGAATATATGCTGGTGCTGAAAATAAAAACTGAATAACATTCATGTATTACACAATGCACTATTATCTTTGAGGGGAATTTTAATTATGTCAAATGCTTGTAATCTAAGCTAGTTTACTGAGGCCCCAGTTGAGCATAAATCTTAAGACACAAACTTACTCTTGCATGTAGAGTGCTCATATGTAGCGTTTCTACATCTCTCTCCAGGATCAACAGCAGAGTTTTCCTTACAATCTCAAGAGACCATGATAACACATAATGCAACATAATTCTCAAATCATACAGTATATGAAGTCAAAGCAATAAAACATCTGCTGCTTTGCACTAAATGTTTGCATGCTTATAATAGCACAGAAAACGGCTTTGTAATCAGTGTCGACTTTATGAAAATCAGCACACCACTATCCGTTGTCCATCAATCTGCAGCCCCAAAAAATAAAATGTGAACTCAATGTCTTCCCTGAATGTTAATTTAATGTTATTTAATGTCATCTGCTCTGCCATTCATTTATTTTCCACTGAAGTTACTCGTAAATTGTGTGCTTGCCTATTTTGGATGCCTTTGCAGGTGGCAGGTTTTAGTTAGTTTGGTTATTATTGTGTGAGTCTGGATGCAAGACGCTTTGCTTTCACTGGAAGTTTGACAACTACAGATATACACGGACAGAAACACTGAAGTAAAGAGTCATTGTTTTTTAAATGAGCCGCACGTAGTCCTCATGAATCTAAACTCGCCTTAAGAGCTGTGCATGTTTCTATGAATAAAACTATGAAAAAGCAGTGCAATAAAATGCAAAATGGCTTTCTGTGTGAACAGCCCATATTTTTCGTAATTCATTCTTAATCATATATTGTGTCAAGTTGATCAAAATAGAAAATGGATCAAATGTACTGACTCAAATTTATTGGTAGGCTACTAACATAATATAGTTTTATGTTGAAGTTTCTTTTTGTCCCCATACACTTTATCCTGAATGTAAGTTTATTTTCATGTCATCACTTTAATCTTACACGACTGCTGCACAGTTATTGCCCTATTTAACAAGGTTGTCCTGCTCTAATTGAACACATAAACAAACACTATTAAAGTAAACAAACTCTTACCTTTGTGTGGGCATGTCAATGTGGGGATGTTATCAATTAGATTTATCTGGCAATTCACAATATTACCTGATGTGGATCATGCAGAAGGTAAGAGATTATTAATTATTATTTACATCAAAACCTTTTAAAAATAATAACTAATGACTTATAATCTAAAATATTCGGAAACTAAAATTGTTACATTGCATTTTCAATGTGCATTTTCCATAAACACACACACACACACACAAAACCCTTCAACACGAATGCTGCTTCTGTTGTAAGATGACACGCACCTACTGTATTCAGATTTAGCCCACAGTTGCATTTATCTGGCAAAAAATATATTTTGTTTTCTTCAACCATCTCATTCATTGTGACTTGATAATTATCCCCATGTTGTGTTATGTTGAAACTGTATGTTGTGCATTGTCCTGAAACTACAGAGAACATTTATGTTTGTCAATCAATAAATAAATATATCAAATAAAAAAGCTTTTTAAGGAGTTTGGTATGTGAGAGCGATTTATAAATGAAATATAGTTTTACTGTGAGAAGAGATGTTTAGTTTGACAATTATTTTGTCAACATTCCTTTTCTGTTTATCGTCATTTAGACATGTCAGATTTATATCTGAAAAAAAAAAGAAAACCAGAAATGAACTCGTCATCACAAGTGCTTTCAGATAATAAATATGCAGTATCACACAGTCATGTTAGCAGTATATTTCACATCTACCTGGAACTGTTGAGCTACTTCTGTTCCAGAAACATTGATCTGTCGAATTGACTTGGATGTTGACTTTCACTTTGTCTGAGCCGGCTGAACAAAAAAAGACAACATTTAAGGCTATTAGCAATGTATGACATGATATAAAACTCTGTATTAGATGTCAACATTTAGATGTCCACAGCCATAATCAAGTTTTCACTTGTTTTCTAATGGGCACCAAACAACATATTAACTGCCATTAATTTCTCTTCAAGTTAATGAAAGCTGTTTTTTTTTAAGCAACATACTTATCTGGCACGGAGCACAACAGATGATCATCAGCCACAGCAAATTCTGCTTTTGTCGAGACATAATTCCCAGAGACAGCGGCCTGTTAGAGACACACGTTATATCTTGTTTTCTACAGACAGAGCTAATAAATCTTTAATAATTTTCTTATTACATTCTTGAGCTAAAGTCCACAGTCCAAGAGTT
>NW_015506081.1:286971-306225 GCF_001515645.1 Sinocyclocheilus grahami
AAGCCATCATCATAAGTTTGTCAAGTCATAATTGCTCACAGAAAATAATATAAATATAGAAAACATATATTTAATAAAAGTAGAAACAATTTTAAGATGCTAATGAAAAAGTAACTTTCATTAATGGATTTCTGACATGGTTTAGATACAGAAAATGTCGTTTTTACACTTTGTGTTTGTGCACCTTTCTGTACAGTAAGTGACATTTGCTTTGATATTTCGTGACGTAATGATTAACATTCACATATTTATAAGTGTGTCTAAAGTGAATAAATGATTTTGGAGTCAGTCCATCATGATTAATACAATTATATTACCTTTAATAGAATCATATGAGAAATACTGAGAAACATCACAGAGAATCATAAGCAGCATAAAACAATGATGGATTCTCTTATTCACACTGACAGTTCTTTGTTGTGTTTCCTGTAACCAGATATGTTTCACATCCGTGTGTGTGGATTTTAGTAAGCTACTTTATGAAATAACCATGCAAATATCTGAATCCACAAGCGTGCGGACATTACTGTCATCCTGAAGATGTAAATTAGTTTTCTAAATAAGGTTCAGTGTTGAGTCGCTCTGACACGCACATGATCACACATGGATGGTTATAACGCTCAATAAATCTAACAAAAGTCATATCAGATCATATCAGAGATTTAAAAGCACAATTCAAACAAGTTTTTAATAACGAGCAACAGATATTCAATTTAATTTGAGTGATTTAAGTAAAACTGATGCTTTTAGGGTCATTTTAGTTTAAGATAAATAAAGAAAGCCTTCTGTCTTAATTATGCTAGTTATAAATATTTTCCACAGCATTAGTGCTGGATTGAGTGATGGTTGTGCTGGAGTCGGTGCTTTCTGGATCATCAGAGAAACAACCCGCAACGTTATTGTGAATGTGGTAGTAATACAGGAAGAGGAAAAACCCTGAAAGAAGAACACAAAAACTTATTTCAACGAATGAAAATACATTTCAGATATGATTAAAGTCATTTGCATAATTTTTAAACTAACCAAAAATAATCAGACTTTTGGTCAAATTAATCATATTAGTGTAAGTACCATTATAACCTATTTTAATAAAATAAAATAATTATATATAAAAAAAATCATACAATAAAAATTATAATAATTAAACATTAAAATATTTAAAAAATATAATAGATAATAAAAAAAATATTAATGAATCAATTCATATAATTTGCTGAAATCTGTAGGACGATGCATGTGATTGTTTCTCACCCTGTAATGAGTTCAGCACAGTGAATATGTAATATGAGGGAATGAGCATCGGTCCATAACTGAAGAACGCCACAGACCACGTCAGACCGAAGAGCAGGAACAAACTCAACACCATCATCAGCTGCTTTCTGAACGTCTTTCTCTTGCCGTCAGTTGCTCTCATGCGTCTGGCCTGAACGACTTTAGTGACAATCATGATGAAGATTCCTGTCGTGAAGATGAAAACTAAAGCGTAGTAGCCGATGTTCACTGCGTAGTGAACGATGGGATTTGTAATCCAGCACCTGTAATTAGAAAATAATGAAGTATAATTAATAAGACAATCAGTAGACATTTAAATTTACAGAACTTACATTCGTGAAATTTTTCCAGATGTTGTTTTTAGGATCAGTGTTTTATATTCTCCTGCAGAAGCAATAGCTATGACTATTGGAGCGGGAAACGCTGAAAACACAGAGACAAGGGGTATTATAGTTAAAAACATAAGAGTATAAAACATAAATAAACATGAAACCATAAAAGTATCTTGACAGTAGTTTATATGATTTGTGAGCAATATATTTTTTGTTTTTGTGTGAACTTACAATTGGACTAGATGGTTTGAAACAGGTTTATTTTAATGTGTTTTGTTGCTCAGACTCACCCCAGCCTAACACGGTGATCTTCCTCATGTAGTTTGTGATGGTGACGTTCTGTCTGATGAGCCATAAGTACATATGAAGAGCTTGAATGAAGAACCAGGTGAATGAGGCCAGCATGGAGTAATGCAGGAGCAGCGCTATGAAGACGCACGCAGCGTTGTCTTCTGTGTTAGCGACGCTCTCGTTTGACAAAAACGAGGCATTCAGTAGACACAAAGCCACAAACATGTTCATCAAGATCTTCGTGGCCTGATTTGATTTGGCTTTCCTATTAAAACACAAAAACAACTGTGTTTGCAACCATTGCAACTTTTTAACTTCAAGTAAAAAGCACTATGTGTAAAGATACTCTACCGTAGCAGGAAATGCATGAATAAAGCGACGGCCATAAAAAACATGGAGATGCCGCAGCCGACAGAAGTGATAAAAGTCAATGGTTCCAGATCCGGCACTGTGTTTCTTGCATCTGGCGGAGACTTAATGATTGGAGCAAACAGAACAAAACAGATCAGCTGGATGATTTTAAAACCTTTTTTTTTTTTTTTTTTTCGAAAATTCGATTTTGTTAGCAAGATCTTTCATTTTTAATTATAACACATATCAACAGTAACCATTTTTGTGGTTTGTGATTCATACATTTTGTCTATCACTTTGCATGCCATCGATATCAGATCAATTTCCCTAAAGGCAAGCTCACACTTTAGGACTATGAGACTACATGAATCGCCATCGTGCCCTTTCTGGTTGTCTATTGTCATCTTGTCTTAGCAGTGTGCATATTACACAACACAATACTACACAACACAATGCTGACGAGGTGCACAAACTACAAGACATGACCAACCTGACCAACAAAAAAAAACTAAATAATAATAACTATTATTTTTGTTACTGAAAAATACTTGTTATAGTTCAGCTAGATGCCAAAGCAACATTTCCTATTTTCATTTACAAACCCGATTCCAAAAAAGTTGAGACTGTACAAATTGTGAATAAAAACAGAATGCAATGATGTGGAAGTTTCAAATTTCAATATTTTATTCAGAATACAACATAGATGACATATCAAATGTTTAAACTGAGAAAATGTATCATTTTAAGGGAAAAATAATCTTGACTTCTGAGAGACACTGCCACTCTGAGAGGCTCTTTTTATACCCAATCATGTTGCCAATTGACCTAATAAGTTGCAAATTGGTCCTCCAGCTGTTCCTTATATGTACATTTAACTTTTCCGGCCTCTTATTGCTACCTGTCCCAACTTTTTTGGAATGTGTAGCTCTCATGAAATCCAAAATGAGCCAATATTTGGCATAACATTTCAAAATGTCTCACTTTCAACATTTGATATGTTATCTATATTCTACTGTGAATATAATATAAGTTTATGAGATTTGTAAATTATTCCATTCCTTTTTTACTCACAATTTGTACAGTGTCCCAACTTTTTTGGAATTGGGTTTGTAGTTTAACTTGATATGCTAAAATAACTAAAAAAAGAATAAAACTAAAATAAAAACATATAAAAACGTCTCGGTTACGTATGTAACCCTCGTTCCCTGAAGATGGGAACGGAGACGTCACGTCGGTGACTTAACCATATGAACATCCGTTTAGGTGCATATGGAAGGTTAGAGGTGACTGTAACCCTCATGGAAATGGCAGAAGTTT
The DNA here is from genome assembly GCF_001515645.1 of Sinocyclocheilus grahami. NCBI lineage: Eukaryota > Metazoa > Chordata > Actinopteri > Cypriniformes > Cyprinidae > Sinocyclocheilus > Sinocyclocheilus grahami. The sequence continues at coordinate 290,535 of NW_015506081.1, forward strand.
GCCGGGGAAACACAGGCTCTGAGGCTATACCGTGGACTTTACACATATGGGATCCGCTTAGGTCTCTACATATGGAACCCAGCCCTCTACCAGTTCTCACAGATTCAGCGAGTGAGGGCCTGGCGCCGGACGTTCTGCCACATCTGGCTGCCGAGGGGACGGAGGAGCTCAACAGGGCCTACAGTACGGACACTCTGGAGCAGTTTTAGCAAGCCGACACTAAACCGGGGCCTCTCAGTGCCACTACTCGTTTGAGGTGAGAACACAGGAGGATACCGGCTCCACACAAAGGCTATAGAATCTAGCGAACGTGTTGGGGGGTCGCCCAGTCCGCAGCTCTACAAATATCTGTCAACGAGGTGCCATGACCTGGTGCCCAGGAGGATGCAACACTTCTAGTAGAGTGAGCTCGCAACCTGAGCGGGCAAGGCACACCCTGTGCCTGATAAGCCAGGGTGATGGCATCCACTATCCAGTGGGCCATCCTCTGCTTAGAGTCGGCATTCCCCTTCTGCCGGCCTCCGTGACAGACAAAGAGGTCCTAAAGCTTTGTGTCTGGTCTACGTAGCATCTCAATTCTCGGACGGGACAAAGCAAAGCTAGGGCTGGGTCTGCCTCCTCCGGGGGCAGTGCTTGCAGGTTCACTACCTGATCCCTGAAGGGGGTAGTAGGAACCTTGGGCACATAGCCGGGCTGGGTCCTCAGGATTACCTGGGAGTCAGCCGGCCCAAACTCTAGGCACGAATTGTCGACCGAGAATGTGTGCAGGTCCCCTACCCTCTCTATAGAGGCCAGTGCAAGCAGGAGCAGAGTTTTCATTGAAAGAAACTTTAGCTCAATTGACTGCAAAGGCTCAAATATGCCCTGCTGTAGTGCTTTAAGCACCAGCGACAGGTCCCAAGAGGGTATAGAGGGGGGCCGGGGAGGATTTAACCTTCTCGCCCCACTAAGGAACCTGATGACCAGGTCATGCTTCCCTACTGACTTCCCTTCCACAGGGTCATGGTTAGCAGCAATCGCAGCGACATAGACTTTAAGGGTGGAGGGAAACAGCCTTCGCTCCAACCCCTGCTACAAAAAGTAAAGCGCAACCCTGATCGGGCATCTCTGGGGGTCTTCTCGACGAGAAGAATACCACTCGACGAACAGGTTCCACTTCAAGGCGTAAGCGTGTCTCGTAGACGGTGCTCTTGCTGAAGTGATGGTGTCAACTACCTCTTGGGGTAGGTCACCTAGAACCTCCGCGTCCCACCCAGGGACCAGACATGAAGTTTCCAGAGCTCTGGACGCGAGTGCCACAGGGTGCCCCGTCTCTGAGTCAGTAGATCCTTCCTCAGAGGAATCTGCCAGGGAGGGGCTGTCACGAGGAGCATTAGTTCGGGGAATCAGGTCTGAGTGGGCCATTCAACATACTCTGAATGTCAGTAGATATACAAAAATGTACATTTACATTTAAATTTACAGAACTTATCATGGAAATCATGATTACCAGTGCGTCCATGCAGAGTGTTCCCTCAGTCAGGGAGTAGACCAACTGGCAGTGAGAGGTTTCTGGAGAGGCAGGCAGGTCTACCTGAGCGGCTCCGAAACATCTCCAAAACAGCTGGACCGTCTCCATTCTCCCGGGAGCGTAGCTTGTGACAGCTCGTCGGCCATACAGTTGAGCAGACCCGGAATATAAAAGGCACAAAGTGAACTCAGACCCTTCCGTCTCCAAAGGAGGAGGTGGAGGGCGAGTTGCGACATGCGACGGGAGCGCAGACCACCTTGTCAGTTGACGTATGCAATGGTCGCCGTGTTGTCGTTCGGACCAGCACGTGCTTGCCTCGTAATCACCCTTTGAGACGGTTCAAGGCAAGGCGCACCTCTAACCACTCCAGGCAATTGATATGCCAGTGCAGTTTGGGGCCCGTCCACACCCCAGACACTGCATGCCCGTTGTATGTGGAACAAAGGCTGCATCCACAACTTACGTGAAGACACAGGGCAACAGGGACAGCCCGGAGGGCAGGACCTCATATTGATATGCTCGTCCTTCGAACGCGAACCGCAGAAATGGTCTGTGGTGCGGAAGGATCGACGCATGAAAGTACGCATCCTTCAGGTCGCAAACCAATCTCGGGGATGGATGCACCCAAAGATGCGTTTCTGCATCAACATCTTGAACGATAATCAGCGAAGGGCCTGGTTCAAGACACGCAGATCCAAGATTGGTCGTAACCCACCGCCTTCCTTGGGTACAATGAAGTAAGGGCTATAAAACTCTGTATTCATATCGGCTGGAGGGACCGGCTCTATCGCATACTTCGCCAGTAGGACTGCGATCTCCGCATGCAAGACAGGAGCATCGGCCGCCTTCACTGTCGTGAAGTGGATGCCACTGAACTTGGGGGGACGCCAGGCAAACTGAATCGCATAGCCGAAGCTGATGGTCCGCAGAAGCCAACGAGACTGGTTGGGTAGCGTTAGCCAGGCACCCAGATACCATGCAAGCTGGACCAGTGGAACCACCGCCGTACCCGCAGTGGGGCAGCGAGGTGGACTCGGGCGGCTTGTGAGCGGACCAAAGAGGGGTCTGAGTGTGCGGTGCAACGCTTGGCAAAGGGTGAGTGAGTAGGGCCTTTGTTGACGCTCTCGAACCGCCCGCTACTGCCTGGTGGTGATGGAGGAGGATGAGTGTGGTCCGGTGCTGGTCAGTCCACGACTCTCCGTGCCCTACTGGGACCCAGGGACAGAGAAAACCACTCTCTCGTCGAGATTTTCCAGATTCTCCACCCGGCCCTCCTTCGGGGGAGGGAGAGGTGCCTTCAGCATCCCCCAAAGAGCAGCTTCCTCCCTCTCTGGGTCACCCGTCCCGGGGCCTCTTGCTCTTTCACTCACCGCCAGGTTTGACGGGGGCCTGGACTGGTGGGGCGGCCTGCCTACGCCCAGCTCCACAGCCTGGATTTGGTTTCCATTTCCTGTATACCGTGCTGCTGAGTGGTTTGTGATTGTAGATCCATGTAGCTTTGCTTTTACTATCTCTTACTATCACTCTCTGTTGTTTAAAGTGATAAAATATAACTTAATTCCCACCATATTTCTGATAATATCTATCAAACTAATCTGATTCATTTGATTAATTTTCTATTATTAATTTGTCATTGTCATTAGGATATGTCCCCAAAACCTTCAAACTGGCTGTTATTAAGCCTCTCATCAAAAAACCACAACTTGACCCCAAATAACTAGTTAATTACAGACCGATCTCAAATCACCCTTTTCTGTCCAAGATACTAGAAAAGGTAGTATCCTCACAATTATATTCCTTCTTAGAGAGAAATTGTATCTGTGAGGATTTCAAGTCAGGATTTAGACTGTATCATAGTACTGAGACTGCTCTCATTAGAGTTCCAAATGACCTGCGCTTATCATCTGACCGTGGTTGTATCTCTCTGTTAGTGCTATTGGATCTTAGTGCTGCGTTCGACACTATTGACCACAACATTCTTTTGAATAGACTAGAACATTTTGTTGGCATTAATGGAAGTGCATTAGCATGATTCAAATCGTACTTATCTGACCGCCATCAATTCGTAGCAGTGAATGAAGAGGTATCACATCGATCACAAGTGCAGTATGGAGTACCTCAAGGCTCAGTACCAGGGCCGTTACTTTTCACACTTTACATGTTACCCTTGGGAGATATCATCAGGAAACACGGTGTTAGCTTTCACTGTTATGCTGATGATACTCAGCTCTATGTTTCTTTGCGGCCCGGCGTAACATACCAATTTGATAAACTAATGGAATGCATATTCTATATAAAAAACTGGATGACGAGTAGTTTCTTACTGCTAAATTCTGAAAAAACAGAGGTGTTAATTATAGGACATAAAAACTCTGCACGTAATAACCTAGAACACTGTCTAACACTTGATGGCTGCTCTGTCAATTCTTCGTCATCAGTTAGGAACCTAGGTGTGCTAATTGATAGCAATCTTTCCTTTGAAAGCCACATTTCTAGCATTTGTAAAACTGCATTTTTCCATCTCAAAAATATATCTAAATTACGACCTATGCTCTCAATGTCAAGGTTGGATTATTGTAACGCTTTATTGGGTGGTTATTCTGCACACTTAATAAACAAACTCCAGCTGGTCCAAAATGCAGCAGCTAGAGTTCTTACTAGAACCGGGAAGTATGACCAAGTTAAAGGATTTTTAGGCTGCATTAATTAGGACAACCGCAACCGGGAACACTTCCCATAACACCCGATGTACTTGCTACACCGTTAGAAGAATGGCATCTATGCTAATATTAGTCTGTTTCTTTCTTATTCCGAGGTCACCGTAGTCACCAGGTCCAGTCTGTATCCAGATCAGATGGTCACTGCAGTCGCCCGGATCCAGTACGTATCCAGCCCATATGGTGGATCAGCACCTAGAGAGGACTTCTACAGCCATCAATGTCAGCGGAGATCAGGACAACTAGATGAGCCACAAAGACAGATCCCCAGTGAGAACCTTGTCTCCTAGACGGCCACCGGGACAAGACCACAGGAACCAGTTGAGTCCTCTGCACAATGTGACATTGCTGCAGCCTGGAATTGAACTGCTGGTTTTGCCTGGTCAGAGGAGAATTGGCCCCCTGACTGAGCCTGGTTTCTCCCAAGGTTTTTTCCTCCATTCTGTCACCGATGGAGTTTCGGTTCCTTGCCGCTGTCGCCTCTGGCTTGCTTATTTGGGGACACTTCATTTCCAGCTATATCGTCGACTTGATTGCACAGACACTATTTAAACTGAACTGAGCATTATTGACACTATTTTCCTAATTTAATGCTGTAAAGTTGCTTTCAAACAATCTTTATTGTTAAAAGTGCTATATAAATTAGGGACGCACCGATACCGGGCCCGATACTGAGCTCTTGTACTCGTACTCGTACTCGTTAAAATGCCCCGATACCAAATGCCGATACCTCACCTCATGTGATCAGTGCCACGCTGAGTGGATTGAGCGCGCAGCGGCGCAGATGCGCGAACTTGTCGAGTGAATATACCTTTCTCACAGACATCACTGGAAAGTTTGTAGTTCGGTCGGATATGTCAAAAACAAGTAAGTAAAACAATGCACAAGTTACTTAACGGCAGAGAGAGAGAGTGCGCGCACTTCTGTTGTGTGATCTTTGATGTTCACTCACTCAGCACACACATCATTTGGATTAAAACTAAATCGTAAAAATAAGACCATTTATAGGGGCATTCACGCATACGACTTTCTGGAGAAAGTGAATCAAGCAGCTTGTGTGAAATGCACTAGGCTGTACTATTCTGCACCAGTACAAATACGTGCAGTCGTTGCGCGTGTTTTGCTTGCTTGAGTGTTTCTGCATTATATGAGAGGCTTTGGGATATAAATCGCAGCACGTTTCAGATGAAAAAAACGCGACTTCTATTTCTGAAAATATCAGTTAGGAGATTTATAATGAGTGGTTTCCTGCATTATTACAGCAAAGTGCGAGATTACAGTACTAAGCCACTGCAATGGAGCAGCTCTAATGCTATTAAATTAAAGATGATGTACCATAGAGCAAAAAATGAACAGTGAAAGTAACAAAAACTTGTAAAATACATTTTAATGGGCATAATTAAGTGTGAAAATAACCGAAGGATATACAGTTTTGGTTTGACTATCTATTTGATAAATTAAGTTAACCAACTAACATTATACATACTTTTGGTTTCTGTACCCAATATTTAAAAAATTTACAAATGCAATAAAATATTGGTATCGGTACTCTGTATCGACAAGTACCAAAATTAAAAGTATCCGTATCGGGCGAGTACTGGAAAAAGTGGTATCGGTGCATCCCTAATATAAATAAAGGTGACTTGACTTGACTTGACTCCATTGCGCAGGAGAGGACGCCCTCGGCGACGAGCTGGCCGGGGCGCTGTGGCCGGCAGATGGGTGAAGGCAGCAGCTGCCCACCGGGGCAGGGTGTGACGAACCCCCTCAGTCTGCTTCTGTGCAGCCAAGAGCTGCTGGGCCAAGCTCTCGACTGCGTCGCCGAAGAGGCCGGTCTGGGACACGGGCATTAAGAAACCGAACTTTGTCAGCGTCCCTCATATCAACCAGACACAGCCAGAGATGGCTCTCCTGGACCACAAGTGTGGACATCGCACGACCCAGAGAACTCGCGGTGACCTTCGTCGCTCAGAGCGCGAGGTCGGTAGCGGTTCGGAGCTCTTTCAGAACTTCCGGATCATGACCACCCTCGTGCAGGTCCCTCAGTGCCTTGGCCTGATGAACCTGCAGTAACGCCGTAGCGTGTAAGGCAGAGGCAGCTTCTCCACAGGCCATATAAGCATCGCCGGACAGGCCAGACGAGTAACTACAGACCCGGGAGGGGAGGTATGGTTCGCCCTGCCGGGTGGAGGCGATGTTGGGACACAACTTCATCGCAACCAACCGCTCCACTGGGGGGACTTTTGGGCCCGGGACGCGGTGGAGGTTGGATCTGATTCAAGCCTTGCCTCCGTCCTGGAGGGCGGCAGCGCAGCCAAACATTCCTCTCCAGAGAGCTCTCCCTCCGATGCAGTGATCGACATCCGGTCGTTGGGAGGAGCACAGAAGGATACCGCTGGTACGCTCTTTAAAGAGGGCCCAGCACTTTCCTTTGGCGGCTCAACTGGTTGCAAAGCGCTAGAGGAGCGATGGTCCCCCGAGTGTAGGTTCCCTGAGGGGTTTGCCACCACTTTAACTCTCAGACCGCCTGTGCTACTGCCCGAAGTAGTCCACGCCTGGCTGCCGCCTGGACGAACACTAGATCGTGGCAGAGGCAATGGAGCTCCACCCCCCTGGAGGAAATGGAGCCTGGCCCACAGCTCCGAGATGGTCATCTTCCCGCAGTGGGAACATGACTCATCCGCGAACGCCACCTCAGCGTGTTTAATGCCCAGACACGTGAGGCAGTAATCGTGACCATCACCCGGCGCCAGGTAACGACCGCATCCAGAAACGCATGGGTGAAACGGCATCTTTAAAAAGACGATCCTTTGTATTTACAATGACGCACCCGCTTATTGTACTTTTTTAGAGAAATTGGTTATTTTAGGGAAATGCTCTTTTACATGCTGAGACGCACAGGGGAAATGGCCGCTTGCAGCACGACAGGGGGTAGTGCAGCCTGAACTGCGCAACCCACTCGACACAGGAACGACGACCGCTGAAGCACCGTCCGCCAGCACAAAAAACTCCCGAGAGCGCTCTAGACTCGTCACACATGAAGCAGTTTGGTAGGAGCAGAACGATGTTGTCGCTCGGCTCCGAAGCGAAAAGCTGGTATGCGTTGCACCGGCTGCCTTTTTATGCTCACTCTGTGATCAGCAGCAGCTGGATGCAATCATCGCATGCCAATGTGCATTGGCTAGTTTAGTTTACACTCGAAGTGGATTGGTCCCTCTAAGCGAGACCCCCATTCGTTGGTCACCGACGTGACTCCGGGATCTACACATTTTTACCCCCCCCCCCCCCAAAAAAAAATACAAAAACTGTATTAAGAAATACTAAAACTTCCCCCAAAAATACAAAAACTTTCAAATTTAAATAAAAACAAAATAACATTAATTCAAAATATTAATAAAAATTATTAGTATATAGTGATACTAAAGTCAGATGCTCAAGAACAGCTCAACAGCACAAGAAAATAACAAAACACCATAAAAGTAGTGACCAGCAGCGGGAAAAAAAAAACTTTTCTTACATGATTTTACATGAGACATTAGAGAGACATAAATGCTCGCTGTCCAAGTCGTATGTGGAAAAAAGAAAAGAAAAGAAAGAAAGAAAGAAAGAAAGAAAGAAATACACACAGCCTGACTGCCCATGTCTGTTAATCGAAAACTGATGTAAATCACAATCAGGGCTGGGCGATGTTATCACAATAAAATGTTTTCATATCAGTCGATACCGATAATTATCATGATAACCGATAATTTGCTCCTAAGTGCAAGTCATAGAAACCAGACAGTTAATTGCTGTTTTAATCTACTATTTATGGACAGAACATGAAAACACTTCACTTTTTTGAATTCTTTACACTTTTCCAGTCATTTTTCCCTAACAAAATAAATCTCTTAATATAAAAATGTATTTCTTAGATTCTGCATGTTCTAATGTTTCAAATAATGAAGCAGGGTTGTGTTCCTGACTTTGATGATGAGTATCTTCAGCACAGTTTACAGTGCAGGCTGCAATATTAAGTATATTGCACATTTATTTATGCTTATTATAAAAAAACATTATAACCTCATTTTATATGGTGAAATTTAATTATTCTGACTGTTTGAGGTTTATTTAAATTAACCATTGGTCTTCCATAGTAGCACACGTTTAGATCATGATAAACAGAGTTAAAACCACACATATTGCACTTCAATACCATGGTAAAAATTTAACTGTATGGTTTCTAGGTATTTGTATGAAAAACAGTAGTCTAAATTTATTCAGTATAAATGCACAAATACTGTACTGTATATTATATATAAAATACTGTAATTATATTCCATATCTCCTTTGATATTTGTAATACATGTCTACATTAATATAATAAAATATTAAATAATAAAAGTTTTTCTGACAGCAGAAATCATCCAGTAATGAAACAAGTAAATCTTGAGTGAGTCATTGAATCATTCCTTCATAAATTACACTTTATTTTTAGTTATTTAATGTTTTTTCTTCAGAGTTGTGAGAGAACCGTAAATAAATAAATCTCAATTTATCCAGAATTGTGCAGCTCTATTTTGCAAACAAACAGTTCTTAAATGAGTCCAATTTTGATGTAGTCTGCTGCTTTCTGTTCACGGTATTTAACTGAAACTATTTTTTTGCAAAAAGAGACAGAATAAATATGTTTGATATCTAAAGGTTTGACTTGACGAAAGTTTTTGATCATGCTGATTAGTCCGTAGTGAATTTCAGCTGATGTCTTTTTCATTTGGGCTAGTTAAATTTAATTTGGGCTACCAAAATCTGAAAAATGCCTGCCCAAAGAGCTACCAGGGATTAAAAAATTTTGTGAGCCATGGTAATGGTTAAACAATTACAAAATTGTTGTTCATTTTAAAGTTTAAAGTGTAGTCTTGTTTAATATCCCTTCAAAACGAGTTGGCAGCAGAAATCACAAACAAAATTGTATCATTTCATATGAAGTGAATGAGTAAACTGCGTTTAATAAATGAAATTGAAAATATAATGCCATTGATATGACAACTGATTACAATATAATAAAAATGTTATTGCTGCGATTTCAGTATTCAAAAGGATAAATTTTTAAGTCTGTAAAAGTTAATACGTAAATATTTTACATTTTAGATGTTGTCAAAACGTCAGTATTGTACATTTAGATGCTGTCAATACTATACTAGGGCTGGACGATATGGCCAACATTTATATCACGATATATTTCTTAATTTCGGTCGATACGATATAATTCCGATATCGATATAAACACTATTAAAGGGGTTATATGATGCGATTTGGAGTGTTACAAGCTCTTGGTGCATAAAGAAGATCTGTAAAGTTGCAAAGACTAAAGTCTCAAATCCAAAGAGATATTCTTTATGAAAGTTAAGAGCCAGCCACACCTACCTAAAACGCCTCGTTCTAACACGCCCCCACATATCTGATCCGTGCTGGTTGCTGAGGAAATACATCAACTTTGCGCTGTGAATCGCCGGATCGGCTTTCACCGTGAACGAAGCGGAGTCCAGCCCGGGGTCGTCACATGGGGTTGCCGCAAGCCCACCGGACGCTCCTTCATCGATTCCGTCAGCTGCCGCTCACTCAAGCCCACCGTGTGTGATGCTGTGTTTCGTTGTGAAAGCGAAACTACTTTGTTTGGTCTTCCAAAAGAGGACGCGACTAGAAATCAGTGGTTAAGTTGTATTTACAACACTGTTCCAGAACACTTCAACCCAAATATTCAGATGTGTGCAGCGCATTCCGACACTCCGATCACAAATGCAGACATGGTTTTATGTTTATGATGCAATGCAACGCGTAAAAAGACAGTATAAGTCATTATAATCCGTAATTATGAATTAAGAAATGCCTCGTTTAAAATGGGTTTTCATGTTTTTGTCTCGTCGCTCCGGCCGGACAGGGCATCATCACAGTATGGTGAGGAGCGTAACATTTCCGTCTCACGCTTGAGGTATTCGGCCAATCACAACGCACTGGATAGCTGGCCAATCACAGCAAACCTCGCTTTTCAGAACGATGAGCTTTGTAGAAATCAACACGTTTCAGAAAGGAGAGGCATAGAGGAGAAACAATAATGTACAGTATGTGGAAAATAATGTGTTTTTTGAACCTTAAACCTGATAAACACATTTCATTACACCAAATACACAAAATAATGTTTTCAGCAACATCATATGACCCCTTTAAAAAAAAAAAAAAAGCCTGATAAAAATTGCCAAGAACAACCACTACAGAAGTCTATACCTACAAACTTCTGAAAAATGAATTTTCCAAGTCTATGAAACCTCCTCCTATAAAACTATATGATATTTAAGAAAAAAAAGTATGTTTACCTTGTATCAAACTCTAGGTTGACATACTGTAACATTTTACTATTTAAAATAACTGTTTTCTATTTGAAAATATGTTAAACTGTAACTTATTTTTGTGATGCGCAGCTGTATTTTCAGCATCATTCCTCCAGTCTTCAGTGTCACATGATCTTCAGAAATCAGTATAATATGCTGATCTGCTGCTCGAGAAACATTTCTGATTATTATCAATGTTGAAAACAAATGAGTAGATTTTTTTCAGGTTTTTTTATGAATATAAAGTTGAGAAGAGCAGCATTTATCTGAAAAATAAATCTTTTGTAACATTATAATCTTTTTGATCAATTTAAAGCATCCTTGCTAAATAAAAGTATTATAAATCAAATAAAATTGCAGTGCTAAATAAAATTGATATAACCATAAAAATGAGTTGCTGCAGAAAACAAAAACAATTGAGCAACAACAAAAACATGTTGCTGGAGACGGGCTTATTATTGAAAATGCAAACTCATTCTTTGCCAGCAGGAGGCGCTTTTAGAGCGATAAAACTAGCGGTTTCCCCGGTAATGAACGCTTCTTTATCAGATAAAAATGAAAATGCCATTGAAACTTTTCTGAAGACAGTCGGTTCCCTTCAGAGATACATTCATATAAAACACCCGCGCCGTGTTATGATTTTGAAGCGTGCAGTGCTCATGTTTATTCAACGAAATCAAACGACACAAATAAATCAATGTATGGGAAACACTGGTAATGAATATCGGAAATGTGTTTAAAAATCATATCACCGTTATTGAAAAAAATTATATCGCAATACATATTGATATTGAATTATTGTCCAGCCCTATACTATACTTTTCAGTGTCATTCAAACGTGAGGAAATGTACGTTAGTTAGAACTTTACATAAGATCATGTTAATCGCCTGTCTGCTAGTTTACGGCAAAATAAATGCAGTTAGAATAGAAATTTTGTTTTTATTTCATTTTAATGGTATCCGCAAAAAGTGATTGACTGTTGTAAAGCTAAAAGCAATTCAGTGATCCAGAATTACAATTACAGATTTAATAATAACTATATTTAAATCTAATCTGTAACTTTGATCATTTGGTTTATTTCTCATATTTTTGTTTTGGCTAGTCGAAGTTCTGGATGGCCGGTAACTTAAAAATTTAGTAGCCAAATTGGCTGGTGAGTGAAAAGGTTCATTTCAAACCCTGTGTGTGTGTATATATGTGTGTGTGTGATTTAATGGGGTCTTTGAATGAAACATGAATTATGAAAGCATAAGTTCTTCTTCTCTGAGAAGCTTCTCACCATCAGCACTGCAAAGAACGTCAGATGCGAGCAGGAGCACTTTATGGTGTTTGATTGTTTGTTTGTTTCTGTCACACAGCCGGACGTCGTCCAGTTAAGTTCTCCTTCAAAGAAGAGAGAGAGAAATGAATTAAATTGATTATAAAAAAAGTAATTATATATTTGATGAAACTGATCAGTACAGTACACTTAGAATGTACCTTTGCCATCCCAAGAACTGCAGGACGCCTTACTGTTCTGCAAGAACGTTTATTTTTTATTTTGCCTTCACATTGTCTGATCATTATAACAAAATAAGTTCTGCAATAAAACCGTCATTACCTTATCATTATTTGTAAAGAACATCTCAATATTGTCCGTAAGGTTGGAGATATTGGCCCTCATCGTTATTCCATAAACCTCATTGTTCAAAACAGTCTGATTTTTAGTTTCATCCTAAATCAGAAACCAAGAGAGCAACCATGAATCAGATATAAATATGTGTGTGAATACAATTGATCACAAACATTTGTCCAAAAGTAGAAACTTTAAAAAAATCTTTACATATAAGACTTAAAAGTAAAAAAAACAAAAAACCTCATTTCTCATGTTTTTGAAGCGTAGAACTCCAACAAACGCACTTCCATTGTTTTCAAGACGTGATTTATCAAAAGCCTGCTTGGAAACCTTTATAGACCAGGAACAGTTTGTATTCTTGTCACTTTGACTCTCAACCTGTGAAAAGAAGAATTGGCATGAAAACTGAGGCCATGAATACCATGTTTTAATGCATCTCAGCTCTTAGGTTTACCACAGCATGATCTGAAGAGAAGCATATGTTGATCTCTTTGGTTTCTGTGTTCTTGGCTTGTACATGAAGAAGACCAACAGCATCCTTCGTGACAATCGCCTCATTGCTTTTATTGTTTTTTTCCATCTCTTCCATCTTAGACTCCAGACTGGACAAGGTCGATCTGAAATATTGATTGAATTGCTTGGCATTTGGTTATTGAGTTTTATATCCACTGGTAACTGCACACTTACGATGCCTTTGAGGGATCAGTATATCCATGCTCAACTGTACTTGGACTGCCAGTTGACTCGGGTGGTATGAGAGTTGTAGTTGGATCATGGGCTGTTGTAGTGATAGTTGGATCGAGAGTTGTAGCTGTAGTTGGATCATGGGCTGTTGTAGTGATAGTTGGATCGAGAGTTGTAGTTGTAGTTGGATCATGGGCTGTTGTAGTGATAGTTGGATCGAGAGTTGTAGCTGTAGTTGGATCATGGGCTGTTGTAGTGATAGTTGGATCGAGAGTTGTAGCTGTAGTTGGATCATGGGCTGTTGTAGTGATAGTTGGATCGAGAGTTGTAGCTGTAGTTGGATCATGGGCTGTTGTAGTGATAGTTGGATCGAGAGTTGTAGCTGTAGTTGGATCATGGGCTGTTGTAGTGATAGTTGGATCGAGAGTTGTAGCTGTAGTTGGATCATGGGCTGTTGTAGTGATAGTTGGATCGAGAGTTGTAGCTGTAGTTGGATCATGGGCTGTTGTAGTGATAGTTGGATCGAGAGTTGTAGCGGACTGATGACTTACCATTACCATTTGGCAACCACAATTTTATGCCTTCAACTGTGTCATTCATTCTGACTTCATATTGGCTCCCCTGTTTTCTTATGTTGAAACTGTATGAACGACACTGTCCTGAAACAAGAAAACATTTCACAAAAATAAATTTGAAAGAGTTTTGAACTCAAGAATGGCTTATAAATAAAATATACACAGGTTTTACCCTGAGAAGAGATGTTTAGTGTCATATTCTCTTCATTATTTGATAGACATGTCCGTTTTATATCTGAAAGAAAAACAGAAATGAACTCAATGAGTTTGTCAGTCGTCACAAGTGCTTTCAGATAATAAATATGCAGTATCACACAGTCATGTTAGCAGTATATTTCACATCTACCTGGAACTGTTGAGCTACTTCTGTTCCAGAAACATTGATCTGTCGAATTGACTTGGATTATCAGTTTTTCTGAGCAGGCTGCACAAACACAGCATTATTAGACTATTAGATAATGAGGTATGACATGGTATAACACTCTGTATCTATATCAATATTGCATTAACATTTACATACACATTCATAGGTTTTTTTTATTGTTATTTTTTGTTTACATTTTAGTTTGTTTTCTAATGTTCTCCAAACAACATATTCATTGGCATATATTTCCGTTTAAGTTGCTGAATCCATTTTTCAAGGAAACATACTTATCTGGCACGGAGCACAACAGATGATCATCAGCCACAGCAAATTCTGCTTTTGTCGAGACATAATTCCCAGAGACAGCGGCCTGTTAGAGACACACGTTATATCTTGTTTTCTACAGAGAGAGCTAATAAATCTTTAATCATTTTCTTATAGCATACTTGAGATAAAGTCGACAGTCCAAGAGTTGAGAGAGTCTGATGCGTCCACATATGAAACTATTTAAGAGACGCAGGACTCTGACATACAGTTCATTTGCAAACATGCAAATCATTTGGGCTTTAACTGAGAATCTCATTATTTTCTTACATTCAGTATATAAAGTCATCATCATAAGTTTGTCAAGTCATAATTGCTCACAGAAAACAATATAAACATAGAAAACAAATATTGAATAATAGTAGAAACAATTTGAAGCTGCTAATGAAAAAGTAACTTTCATATTTTCATTAGTGGATATCTGATATGGTTAAGATACAGAAAATGCCATGTTTTTACACTTTGTTGGAATGTGAACGTTTCTGTACAGTAAGTGACATTTGCTTTGATATTTTGTGACCTAATGATTAACATCCACATAAAAGTGTGACTAAAGTGAATAAATGACTATGGAGTCAGTCCATGATTAATAAAATTACATTTTATTAGTTTCATTAGAATCACATACAGAGAAACATAACAGAGAATCATAAGCAACATAAAACAATGACGGATTTACTGATTCTGACTGTGTTTGTTGTGTTTCCTGTAACCAGATATGTTTCACATCCGTGTGTGGATTTTAATGAGCTGTTTTAATAACCATGCAAATATCTGAATCCACAAGCGTGCGGACATTACTGTCATCCTGAAGATGTAAATTTGTTTTCTAAATAAGGTTCAGTGTTGTTTGAGTCGCTCTGACACGCACATGATCACACATGGATGATTATAATGCTCAATAAAAAAAACAAAAAAACAACAACAGTAATATCAGATCATATCAGAGATTTGAACGCAAAATGTAATCTTCCTACAAGTTTTTAGTAAAGATCAACAGATATTTTTCATTTCTTTTGAGTGATTTCAGTAAAACTGATGCTTTTAGGGTCATAATTTCATGTACATCATTTTAGTCTAAGAGAAAGAAAGCCTTCTGTCTTAATTATGCTTGTGATAAATATTTTCCACAGCATTAATGCTGGATTGAGTGATGGTTGTGCTGGAGTCTGTGCTTTCTGGATCATCAGATAAACAACCCGCAACTTCATTGTGAATGTGGTAGTAATACAGGAAGAGGAAAAACCCTGAAAGAAGAACACAAAAACTTATTTCAAATAATTCAAATACATTTCAGATATGATCAAAGTAATTTGCATAATTTAACTATAACTAAAAATTATCAGACTTTTGGTTAAATGAAACATATTAGTATAAATACCATTATAACCAATTATAATTAAATAAAATAATTATTTAAAAAATAAATATTACATAAAAAAAACACACTGTGTTAGTGAGCACTTCTCCTTTGCCGAGATAATCCATCCACCTCACAGGTGTGGCATATCAAGATGCTGATTAGACAGTATG
>NW_015506081.1:306511-322634 GCF_001515645.1 Sinocyclocheilus grahami
GGTGTATACGACAGTGTGTTCCAGTTCCTGCCAATATCCAGCAACTTCACACAGCCATTGAAGAGCCAACCAACATCCCACAGGCCACAATCAACAACCTGATCAACTCTATGCGAAGGAGATGTGCTGCACTGCGTGAGGCAAATGGTGGTCACACCAGATACTGACTGGTTTTCGGACCCCCCGGACCCCCCAATACAGTAAAACTGCACATTTTAGAGTGGCCTTTTATTGTGTCCAGCCTAAGGCACACCTGTGCAATAATCATGCTGTCTAATCAGCATCTTGATATGCCACACCTGTGAGGTGGATGGATTATCTCGGCAAAGGAGAAGTGCTCACTAACACAGATTTAGACAGATTTGTGAACAATATTTGAGAGAAATAGGCCTTTTGTGTACATAGAAAAAGTCTAAGATCTTTGAGTTTAGCTCATGAAAAATGGGGCAAAAACAAAAGTGTTGCGTTTATAATTTTGTTCAGTGTATATATGTTAGAGATAGTAAGATTCACTGATTCACATCAGTGCATCAGCATAAAAGTTAATGATGCGATGCATCGATTTAAAAAAAGTGTGCATCGGATACAAATTGGCTTTTGTATTGTGTGTAATGCATCGTTTCTAACATATTTGCATCAGTAAAAAAAACTATTTATTCATATATAATTATTAATAGATGCGCTATACTTTTATTATTTAGAACGTGACCAATATTTTATATGTAGATTGATTTCTTGTTTCTCAAGCACGTTCTCTCATCACCACTGCTGCTACATGAATATGAACGTATCACAACTATATGGAGACTAAAACTGATTTAAAATGTTAAGAAAAGCTAATTGTATCTCAGTGATACTAAAATAAGAGTTCAGATGCTCTTAAAGGAACAGCTCAAGAAAACGACAAAGACACCATAAAATTATCATGAATCAGTTGTGTTATCACATTTGACACACAACCATTCACTCCCTTCAAGGAGTCAAATTATCATGACAGTGTAATGACTTCAGACAAACAACTTTATGCACAATACAAATGTTCGTTTACTGATTGTTCGTGTCACACGGCCATGCTTCATCAGCACTCGACAGCTAAGCATTCTGGGAAAACTCTCTACAACATTACATCCCTCCCTTTGTTTTAGAAAAAAAGAATGTATGTATAACATTAATAATACTTCACCCTAAGTATAAGCATGAAAAATGTAATACAGACACAACTGAAGATATATTTTCTTGAAATTGCGCTAACCTAAATTATGATTAAGCAAGTAATATAAACTCAGAATTACAGATGCATCGACTGACTTTAAGATAGGAGGACCTAAAATAAAATAGCACTTAACTGAACTTAGTAACTGTTTTTTTTTTGTATGTTTATGTCAGTGTGTATATGCATATATATATATATATATATATATATAATCTTTCCCAAAAAGACTCATGGCTGTATTAGATCAAAAGGGTGCTTCTACTAAATACTGAGCAAAGGGTCTGAATATTTAGGACCATGTGATATTTCAGTTTTTCTTTTTTAATAAATCTGCAAAAATGTCAACAATTCTGTGTTTTCCTGTCAATATGGGGTGCTGTGTGTACATTAATGAGGAAAAAAAATGAACTTAAATGATTTTAGCAAATGGCTGCAATATAACAAAGAGTGAAAAATGTAAGGGGGTCTGAATACTTTCCGTACCCACTGTATATGTACGTGATGTTTAGCTTTTGCCTCATTCTAAGTAATCTGTCAGTCTTGGGAATTTCTTTCTGTTCTCTCTTTTAGGATATCTTCTCTCTATTTGTACAGGATGTTCAGGAAGATTCATTTGGAATTTGCAAGGTTTCAGGTTATAGCCTGTCATGGGTTTTTCTGTTTTCTTTTTATGAAGAAGTACAACATCGCCAATATTGAGCTCTGAGTGTGTCTTGTTTCCATGATTTTCCTTCAACAGTTGCAGTGGACGTTGCATTTTGAGAGTTCTCATGAATCTCTCATCCTCACCGTTGGCTTGTGGCCAGCAGAGGGTGATCTTGCCATGGTGTATACCAAGGTGGGTTGTGAAGTTTGCAAGTTCTTTACTGGAAAATAGAGGACCATTGCCAGATTTCATTGTTTTGGGAATACCTGCTATGGAGAATATTTTGTATGGCAATTTTTATATTCACTTTATTAATTCTATCTGTGTTGTCTTTAATGTAAAATACTTAAATTTACCCAATTACTTCAATCAATCAAAATATTTTAAACTGCTAATAACGACAGACTTGTTGTAAAAATTATTATTAACATTGATTAATAATAAACGTACAAAAGAGAAATAAAACACAAATGTTGAAACATAAAATTGTAGCCTATTATTTATGACAGACTTCCTGTCTGACCACAAATAACAGATACCTTATTACGAATTTTCCTAGTAAATTTATTTTTAAATGATGATATATATATAAAACACTCAAACACAGTCCAGGGGCGTGACATATCGCCCTCCTCCTGGAAGGCGCGTCCTCGTGCTGAAGGAACAACACAGGGAGGGACACGTGGGATGACTCCAGGGGGCCGACCAACAGTGGCGGAGCAGGTGGCGGAGGAGCCCGAGGCAGAGACGGAGAGCCGATGAGCCAGGGCGACGGGGATGATCCGGAGGGCCGAGGCTGAGCAGATGGCTCCGGCGACCGAGGCGGAGGCGGAGGCGGGGATCCAGAAGGCCGCAGTGGAGCCGGAGTGACAGAAGACCGAGGAGGAGCTGAAGGGATAGAGGAGCCTGACAGAGCCGGAGGGACGAGACGCAGCTGGAGGAGTGGAGTCCCGAGGCGACTGATGGTTGACGACAGACCAAGGCGGAGCCGGAGGGACTGATGGGACAAGGCGAAGCAGAGGGAGCTAGGAGCCATGGTGGAGCCGCAAGGTCAACGGGCCGAGGCAGAGTCTGGGTCTCAGAGGCTGGAGGCGGAGACCAGGGATTCTGCAGCCACTGTGACGATGGAGGATGGCAGACCCACGGAGCTCACACCATACCGATGGTGGGCTGAGGGCGAGTAGAGGGGCTACCAAATGACAGCGGAGGAGGAGGAGGAGGCAGGAGCAGGCAGGAGGGTGGTCATTTGTGAGCCTCCGGGCTTTCAGGGCTTAACTCAGGAACGGTAGCCCTCTCTGGGCTGGACGGGGGAACGGTAGCCCTCTCTGGGCTGAACACGGGAACGGTAGCCCTCTCTGGACTAGACGGGGGAACAGGAGCCCTCTCTGGGCTAGACACGGTGCAGGGGGCGGAGCTCCTCTCCGCACTCTCTCTGTCCACCGCTTTCTCCCTTGTGGTGAGCTCTGTTGCCGACTCTCGCACATGGATTGACGGCATGAGCGGCTCCGGCTCCATGGCGATCCTCAGCTCTATAGCTCCATGCAGCGATGGCTCGTCGGTCGGTCTCTGTCAACGGTGGGCTCGGACTTGAGCTCAGCGCAGCGGGGAGATGATGGGCTGGGCCCTGGGTCTGGCTGTGTTCCGGATCGGGGGTAGACAATCTCCAGACACTGGATGATTGCTTCCCTCCAGCTCAGTCCAGTGGGAGGTTGACGGGGCGATGGTAATTTGCCCCGATCCAGAACAGTGAGTTCAACGCAGCATCGTCGAACGTCGTTAAAATGGCGAGCTGGCTGAACTCAACCACATACCCCGTGACAACATATGTTTTCTTACCCTTTGACAGATATTTTAATTGTTTTAGGCATAAAGCTTAAATTCTGATACATTTCATCTTGTATTGTAATATTTCTACTAGAATTTTTTTTTAAATTCTACGTAACACAGGGGCCCTATCATACAGCTGCTTATGCTGGCCCTGCTATATTCTTATGCAAGTGGTTGCAAGTTTCAGCTTGCTTTGTTTTGAATGTTTTGTGAAACATTTCTGTGTAAGTGACATTTGTTTTGATATTTCATGACCTAATGAATTTGCATATTTATAAGTGTGACTAAAGTGAATAAATGATTTTGAGGTCAGTCTATCATGAATAGTACAATACAATTTTATTAGCTCCATTAGAATCGCATGAGAAATACTAAGAAATATAACAGAGAATCATAAGCAGCATAAAACAAATTCTGGCTGTGTTTTCTGTTTGTTGTGTTTCCAGTAACCAGATATGTTTCACATCCGTGTGTGTGGATTTTAGTGAGCTGCTTTATGAAATGGCCATGCAAATATCTGAATCCAAAGGCATGTCGACATTAATCCTAAAGATGTAAATTTGTTATTATGAGCTATTATGAACTAACAATGAACAGTTGTGTCTTTATTGATTATCATTGACAGAGATGCATAAATACTGTAACAAATATATTGCTCATTGTAAGTTAATGCATTAACTAATGAAACCTTATTGTAAAGTTTTGACTAGCTGGCGTAATGTAACACTATAATAGATGTTTTGTTGCTCAGACTCACCCCAGCCCAACACGGTGATCTTCCTCATGTAGTTTGTGATGGTGAAGTTCTGTCTGATGAGCCATAAGTACATATGAAGAGCTTGAATGAAGAACCAGGTGAATGAGGCCAGCATGGAGTAATGCAGGAGCAGCGCTATGAAGATGCACGCAGCGTTGTCTTGTGTGTTAGCGATGCTCTCGTTTTGCTTGAGCACCTGCCCATTTTCCAAAGTACCCTTTTGTCAAGGCAATTTTTATTTTTATTTTTTTTTGTAATTGAACACCCTTTTGTGAAGGCCTGCCCAATCTAACTATTAGCAAAATTAATGAATAATAATTTAACCATAGATAAAATGATCCACATGATGTCCTTTCACTTGACGATCTCATCCGGGACGATTCTTCACGTTTAGCGCACTACCAGGATGCCTTCGATAACATCTGTGGCTGCCGGTAAGTGGAGTTCTCAGCGGAGCAGTGTGCTAGTGTACTTATATTATTAAATTATTTTTATTTTACAAGAACGACGTGAAGAGAGCATGCACAGCTGTTGTTTATATTGCTGTTTTTAGCCTGTGGAGGTAAGGTTAGCTGCAGCAAGGGGCTATAATATTTTTGTCCTATATTTTCCTAATGACAATTTTATGTTTGGTTTATAAAGGCTACTACGAACACCTTTTTTTTTTTTTTTACAGAATAAGGCAGAAAATATATTTTATAGTTTCTTTACTAAATGAAATGTCAATCAGTACTGCATTATTCATATAGTTTATTTATTTATGACCTGGAGATAACTTGAAAAACACACATAAACCATATATTTTTGCAATCGTGTGTTTATTGTCTTCACGTTTCATCAGTAAACACATTTCTGCTTTTTATTCAGCTCAGCTACAGCGATAACCGGATGCTTTTGTCCATATTATGGATTTCCTGCACGTCATAAGTTATTACTTCTATGAGTCTGTTTTGGACTTTCTGCACGAGAGCGCCCTCCAGCTTCCGGTATGAATGAAACACACTGCATGAGAGAGTTCAGCGCTCCTGATATTCACATCTCCTCATTTTGGATACGAATAAAATGTCAGGTCATGCAAAGACTATCGATACTGTCTCTTTGTCTCTTTTAGATTTAAATCTAGAAACCTCTATGTGAACACACCTGCCCATATAAAGTGCGGGGGACGAATTGACATTTTATTAAAATGAAATATTTATTAAATATAAAAAATGCAGCTTACATAGTTCTACACACAGCAATATAAACGAAGGTTCTTGTTCTCTTTTGTTCTTGCTGTTTGATTGGGAAAGTTTAAAGGTCTTTGAGCGCTCTTGTCTTTTTTATGTTATCTGACTAAAAACTATTCATACTTTGAACTATTATTATTACAGTATTTGTTTAAAAAAACGTAGAGTGCCTTAAAATAATTTATCACAACACTGGTAAAACAGGCTTATACTGCTTTTCTCATCCTCCCAATTATACTTATCAGTCCTGAATTTATTATCATTATCATTAAAAAATTAACAAATTCAGAACAGGATTAGAATACAATTCTATTTTAGATAAGACAGAAATATATATTTTTTTCTACAACAGCAACAGTAGTGTTTACAACAGCAAAACCACCATACCCTGTAAACTCAATAATAATATTAATAATAATATAATTCAGTTTCTAATTCCAGAGTAATTAAGAGGTGCAAAGAAAAATTAATTAATTTTTTAAACTTAAAATGGTCTTTTCTGTTCTGTATTTCTTTTTCAAAACTGCGTGTCGCGGCATTTGCTGCTGTATCAATACAGAAGCATCTGTTTCGATACACGTGTCAGCAAGGAGCACAGCCCTATTAAAAGTTCCATGTTTCCTTTTTATACTGTGAGCAGTTGCCCCTCCAAAGGTCTCTGTACGGCCCTGTGTTTCAGTATTTCTACTTTAAAATTACAACTTTAATTCAATGTGTTACTTGCTGTTTCTTTACTGTATTTGTGAAATTTACTAGCAATTCCCGATTGAAGATTGTGACTTACTGTAGTATTAGTGATCATTGATTACTAAATAGCACTAACTATATAGCAGGAAATGCATGAATAAAGCGATGGCCATAAAAAACATGGAGATGCTGCAGCCGACAGAAGAAATTAAGGTCAATGATTCTAGATACGGTGCTGTTACATTTGCATCTGGCGGAGACTGAAGGATCAGAGAAAACAGAATGAAACAGATCAGCGGGAGGATTTTTAAAACCATTCTGTAGACAGGGACTAAAAGACTGATATTGACAAAATGAAATCTTTAAATAAAACGGGTATTATGAAAGAGAAAGTTCTTCCCTTAGAAGCTTCTCACCACCAGCACTGCAAAGAATGTCAGATGTGAGCAGGAGCACTTTATGGTGTTGCTGATATTTGTTTCTGTCGCGCAACCAGATGTCGTCCATTTCTCCTTCAAAGAAAAGAGAGCAACAAATGAAACTGATTGTAAAAAAAAAAAATCCTGAATGAACTGGGTTTGATGATTGAAGCAGATCACTTCAGCCATAATGTACCTTTGCCATCCCAAGAAACACAGGATGCATTTCCATCCTGAAAGAACACATTCATTTTCATTTTGCTTTCACATTGTCTGCTCAATATAACAAAATAAGTTCTGCATCAAAAGCTTCATTACCAGATTTTTTATATTTAAAGATCATGTCAATATTGTCCGTAAGGTTGGAGATTTTGGCCCTCATTGTTATTCCATAAACCTCATTGTTCAAAACAGTGTGAATTTCAGTTTCATTCTAAATCAGAAACAAAGAGAGCAACCATGAATCAGATATAAATGTGTGAATATAATTGATCAAGAAACATTTGTCCAAAAGTAGATTTTTTAAAAGATTTTTTCCATTCGAGAAAAAATATAATAGAAGCATACAGTACCTTATTGCTCATGTTTTTGAAGCGTAGAACTCCAACAAATGCAGTTCCATTGTTTTCAAGATGTGATTTATTTAAAGCCTCCTTGGAAACCTTTATAGACCAGGAACAGTTTGTATTCATGTCACTTTGACTCTCAACAACCTGTGAAAAGAAGAATTGCCATGAAAACTGATGAATTATTTAATGTTTTAATCCATTTTAGCTCTAAGGTGTATCACAGCATGATCTGAAGAGAAGCCATCTTAGTGTACAGATTGTCCAAGTCTTCTCTGTAAAATGGATTGAATCACATTGTTTTCTATGACCAAGATTTAGACTGAATATCCACTGATAACTGCACACTTACGATGCCTTTGAGGGATCAGTATATCCATGAGTTGTCGTATGTGATGTGAAATTTGAAGTTGCCTCAACTTGTATGTGAAGTGAAACTTGTAGTTGGGTAGGGAGTTGTTGTATAAGATACAAAACTGGTAGTTGGTTCGGGAATTATCCTAAATGACGTAAAACTGGTAGCTGGGTCAGGAGTTGTCGTATACGACGCAAAACTTGTAGTTGGGTTGGGAGTTGTTGTATCTGGTGTGACACTGGTGGTTGGCTCGGGAATTGTTGTATGTGGCGTGAAATTGATAGTTAGGTCGGGAGTTGTTGTATATGATGTAAAACTAGTAGTTGGGTTGGTAGTTGTCGTATACAATGCAAAACTGGAAGTTAGCTCGGGAGTTGTTGTATACAATTCAAAATTGATAGTTGGGTCAGGAGTTGTATATGACGCGAAACTGGTAGTTGGGTTGATAGTTGCTGTATACAACAAAAAACTTGTGAAACTGGAAATAGGTTTGAGCGTTGTTGTATCTGGCGCAAAGCTGGTAGTTGAATCGGGGGTTGTCGTATCTGTCGTGACACTTGTAGTTGAATCAGGATTTATCATATATGATACAAAACTGGTAGTTGGATCAGGAGTTGTTGCATATGACATGAAACTGATAGTTGAATCAGGAGTTGTATATGATGCAAAACTGGTTGTTGGGTCAGGAGTTGACGTATCTGTCATGAAATCGGTAGTTGAATCAGGAGTTGTTGTATCTGGTGTGAAACTAGTAGTTGGGTTGGGAGTTGTCGTATGTGATGTGAAACTGATCGTTGGCTCGGAAATTGCCGTATCTGACGCGAAACTGGTAGTTGGGTTGGGAGTTGTCGTATATGATGCGAAACTGGTAGTTGGATCGGGAGTTGTCGTGTATGACACAAAACTAGTAGCTGGGCCATGAGTTGTTGTATATGATGCAAAACTGGTAGTTGGGCTGGGAGTTGTATACATTACAAAACTGGTAGTTGCCTGGGGAGTTGTCGTATACAATGTGAAACTGGTAGTTGGGTCGGTAGTTGTCGTATCTGGTGCGACACTGGTAGTTGAATAGGGAATTGTCATATGTGGCGCTACACTGGTAATAGGGTCGGGAGTTGTCATATGTGGTGTGAAACTGTTGAATTGTGAGATGTGGTGTGTGACAGTGGTGTAATGGTGGTTGATTTTCGATCAACACAGGTCACGCACATCCATTCACCATCTTTAAAATGCAGAACGTATCTGCTTCCTTCTTTCCCTTCAACACAGAAACAAACAATGGATGCATTTTTTGCAGTTGTGCAATAATTTAAACTAATATATATGATATGTTACATAATATGTGATATGTTGGTTATTTATAAAGCAAGAAACACTGTAATTTCAGCATTATAGATGCATGTTCATCAGTTCACACATTTATCATATTATTGCCGTAATTGATTTTGTCGTGCTTTCAATAACTGCTTATTTAAAGCACTAAACAGTGTTAACTTATCGTGAATGAATTACTCAGCATGCTTTTCAAAGCATGTACATTCTATGTTAAAGACTTAATATTAACCCATCTTAGTGATTTTTCATTAGAGGAAAATAAATATAATGTCTGTTCACATTGTACTGTATTTTATGCTGAAATTAAACTTCGACTGGTATGAAATAGGCAATAGAAACAACTGAAAAGCAATTTATAAATCTTAAAAGAGACTTACTGCTGCATATACCTTTGTCATTTACAGCATTTCTACATTTCTCTCCAGGATTAACAGGCTTGATGTTTAGTTCGACATTCATGTGAAAATTATATATGTTATTATCTGATTGACAGGAAATGAACTCAATGAGTTTGTCAGTCATCACAAGTGCTTTCAGATAATAAATATGCAGTATCACACAGTCATGTTAGCAGTATATTTCACATCTACCTGGAACTGTTGAGCTACTTCTGTTCCAGAAATATTCATCTGTCAAACTGACTTGGATGCTGATTTGGATCAGATTTTCTGAGCTGCCTGAACAAACAAAATCAACATTTAAGATTATTGTGTAACAATGTATGATATGATAAAAAAAACAAAAAACTCTATATTAGAGGTCGTAATTTAGATGCCCACAGCCACAATCTTTTTTTTTAAATCACATTATTTTTGCTTACATTTTAGTTTGTTTTCTAATGTTCTCCAAACAACATATTCATTGGCATATGTTTCTGTTTAAGTTGCTGAATCCATTTTTCAAGGAAACATACTTCTGTCAGGACCACTATCGTCAAAATGATAGATACTTAGCATAAAGTTTGGTATGGCGGTATGGTTCTGTTCTGGGCAAACCTCCCTGCCCATCCATGCAGCCTGTCATTAATGAGAACAGAACAGAACAAGGCAGATATCATTAATGTACTCAATGATATTTAAGTGTAACACTTTATTCAAGATAAAGGAGTCTGATTAGCAAGGAATATCAGAAAGCTAAGTCCTGACTGTGGCGAAAGGTGGAGCTGGGGATGGAGGAGGGTAATTTGCTCCGAAGCAAGCTGAAAAGCTGCTGAATAATACTGAATACAGCTTATATAAGAATGCCGCGATAGGTGTCGTATTCCTATAGGTAGATGTGATCAGCTGAGAATCAGCTGATGCAAGCTTGACTCACGTGACCTGCCAGAACTAACGCTAAAGCTTAATTTATCTGGCGCGTAGAACAACAGATGATAATCAGCCACAGCAAATTCTGCTTTTGTCGAGTTATAATTCCCAGAGACAGCGGCCTGTTAGAGACACACGTTAGCTTTGTTTTCTACAGGCTTTGGAAATAAATCTTTAATAATTTTCTTATAGCATTCTTCACATGAAAGTCCACAGTCTGTCTGACCCGTCCACATATGAAGCTGTTGGATTATGAGCCGCTGGACTCTGACATACAGTTAATTTGCAAACATGCAAATCATGTTTATTGGGCTTTAACTGAGAATCGTATTATCTGCTTACATTCAAGTCCAGTTTATCAAGTCATTTTTACTCACAGACAACAATATAAATGTAGAAAAGTAATATGTTTAATTAAAGTTGCAACAAAATGCTAATGAAAGCATAACCTTTATTAGAGACAATTAGACAATATTTACATTAATCAGCAATATTTAGAGTCAGATTCCCATACAGAAAATGCCAAGTTTGAAATGTTTTCATAGAAACAATGAAATACAATATTTCTTTACAATAAACGGCACTTGCTTTGTTATTTTCTCATCTAATAAAAGGTATTCACACATTTACAAGTTTGACTGAAGTGAATAAATAATTTTAGATCCACTGAAAGTCTTCTGAAGATGTGAATTTGTTTCGTAAAAGATGTTCAGTGTTGTTTGAGTTGCTCTGACACACACGTGATCACACATAGTGGACAGAAGGATGTATCAAATTAACTCAAAAGGGAAATGTATATGATTAATTACAATTATTTATATCAGCTGCCAGTAGTGACTGTAGCAGAATTAAATTGCCCTCAACTAATCTGTTCTTCCAGCGAACATTCAGTGTAAGTTCATATCAATGCTAGGAAAGGATATTTTCGTGGCCACAGAAAATACTTTCATACAGTATTAATGCATTAGAGCATGTAGCAAGGATCAAAATCGTAAAGGGACATTAATTTGCAAGGCAGAATCAGAAACTCATGTAATTTGTGCGCAAGAGTGTTATTAACTAAACACTAACACAAACTAGTCTAACAAACAAACAAACAAACAATCACTCATACATGGGAAAGGGCAAATGAGACTTGATGGATGAAACCATCAGGAAAACCAGAGAATGAAGCTTTGAAAAGAGTTCGTTAACCACCTGAGTGAAACCATCAGTGCCGTTTTAGAGCGGGGTCTACAGCTTATACTAAACCTCTGTTTCGTTTAGTTAAATGTACGATACTTGCATTGCATTGGCCTGGAATGAGCGTCCGGATGCAGTCTCGGATGAAAGTCTTGATGGTTTGGAGGTTCGGTGGTGTGGGAGTCGCGATCACCTTCTTCCGGGTTTGAAGAGTGATGAACTCCAAAAAGATGTTATTCTGACTCTGTGGTGGTCGGGAGAGTTTTCTCCCAGATGAAGATGATGAAGAGCTAAGAGAGACGTCAGCTGAGATCCAAGGATCGATGGTGAATGTAAAGACAAGGTCGAAGACTGGTGCAGACTTAAGGGTTGCAGAAGCGCTCTAGCTCACATCCTCATCTTCTCAGAATCTAACAGAGCCGCCGACTGAAAGGTTATGTGTTGGAGCACACCGGGCACGCCCGCACCAGCTCAGGCTCTCCATCACGGGGGAAGATTTAGCAGAAGACTTTGCAGAAGACTTAGCAGAACTGTGCGTGAGCCCTTTAAGGTCTGAGAAGATTCACGCCTCTCAGGAAGGGCTTGTCCAATGAGAAAGGCTGAAATTCCAAGCGGGAGGTTGGAAATACTGGGGAGTTTTATGACCCTTATTGATCCTGGCACCCAGTAGGTTTATTGGGTGAGGGGTCTGTGACTATTTGTTAATCTAATGAATAATTTATTTGTTAAATCTAATGAAAAATGGTGTGTCTTATTGGTCCAAATGCTACAAGGATGATTATAACGCTCAATAAATCGAACATAACTAATATCAGGTCATATCATATTCAATCCTTCCACAATAACAGAAGTTTCAGTAAGAATTTTTCAGTCATTTGTTGTGAATTTCTTTCAATAAAATTGACCCTATTTAGGGCCATAAATGTTTTAAACATTTCTTTCTCTTTCAGTAGTGACATTTGTATTTGTGTTGTTTTTGAGCTTGATTTTGGTGAGAATACACAGTTTCCCATTAAACAACGACTGTACAAATCAGTTTAAAAATCAGTCTAAGAAAGTCTGAGACAAAGAAAGTCTTCTGTCTTAATTATGCTAGTTATAAATATTTTCCACAGCATTAGTGCTGGATTGAGTGATGGTTGTGCTGGAGACGGTGCTTTCTGGATCATCAGAGAAACAACCCGCAACGTCATTGTGAATGTGGTAGTAATACAGGAAGAGGAAAAACCCTGAAAGAAGAACACAGAAACTTATTTCAACGAATGAAAATACATTTCAGATATGATTATAGTAATTTGCATAATTTTTAGTCAGTGACCAAAAATAATCAGACTTCTTGTCAAATTCATCATATTAGTGTAACTCCCATTATAACCCCTTTTAATTAAATAAAATAATTAAATAAATAAAAAAACATTACATTAAATGTATTTTAAAAAATGTATAATTAAACATTTTAAATAATAAAATAAGAAACCATTTAAAACATCCTTAGCTCTAATTATTAGCTGAAATCTGCAGGAAAAAATAGAAGTGTTCTGCTAAACTAAATGTATCGATGCATGTGATTGTTTCTCACCCTGTAATGAGTTCAGCACAGTGAATATGTAATATGAGGGAATGAGCATCGGTCCATAACTGAAGAACGCCACAGACCACGTCAGACCGAAGAGCAGGAACAAACTCAACACCATCATCAGCTGCTTTCTGAACGTCTTTCTCTTGCCGTCAACTGCTTTTATGTGTCTGGCCTGAACGACTTTAGTGACAATCATGATGAAGATTCCTGTCGTGAAGACGAAAACTAAAGCGTAGTAGCCGATGTTCACTATGTAATGAATGTAAGAATTTGTAATCCAGCACCTGTAATTAGAAGAGAATAAAATTAAGAAGACAATCAGTTAACATCAATAAATTTATGAATATGTGACATCAAAGCAACTTACATTCGTGTGATTTTTCCAGACGTCATGTTTAGGATCACTGCTTCATATCCTCCTACAGAAACGATAACTACGACTATCGGAGCGGGACACACTGAAAGCACACAGAGATTAATTTATTTAGTTGGAAAAAAAGACAAAAACACAATATTTATCGTTGTACTTTAACTAGAACTGTTTTTTCAGATACACTTGATAACAGTTGTAAAGACGCAAGCTTTGCTTTCGAATGCCCAAAGTAAAGATATAATGTCAAATTAATAACCTTTTGTAAACACAGCCGGTCTGTTCACAATGAAAGTGTCCAAATGACAGTATTTAACATATATAACAACATAAACAATATGATTTCCAAACTAAATCCAGCTTAAACTCCTATTTTAAACACTCAAGACAAACGTCTCTACCTAGACCTCACAAAGGTTTTATTTTCTTAATAGATGTTTTGTTGCTCAGACTCACCCCAGCCCAACACAGTGATCTTCCTCACGTAGTTTGTGATGGTGACGTTCTGTCTGATGAGCCATAAGTACATATGAAGAGCTTGAATGAAGAACCAGGTGAATGAGGCCAGCATGGAGTAATGCAGGAGCAGCGCTATGAAGACGCACGCAGTGTTGTCTTGTGTGTTAGCGACGCTCTCGTTTGACAAAAATGAGGCATTCAGTAGACACAAAGCCACAAACATGTTCATCAAGATCTTCGTGGCCTGATTTGATTTGGCTTTCCTATTAAAACATACAAAAAACTGCTTTTGTAACCTGAACTTTAATACATTAGAGGTTTGATCTCATCACTTGGATAATGTTTTACATGAAAATACTATTTCAGTCTTCAAAAATTCAAGTTTAATTCAATGTGTTGCTGTTTCTTTCTTTGTAAATGTACCAGCAATTTCTTAGTGAAAATTGTTTGTTAGTGTAGCAATAATGATTATTAATTACTAAACAGCACTAACTGAATGATAAACTTTAAGATACTCTACCGTAGCAGGAAATGCATGAATAAAGCGATGGCCATAAAAAACATGGAGATGCCGCAGCCGATAGAAGAGATTAAAGTCAATGATTCCAGATGTGGCACTGTGTCGTTTGCTTTTGGCAGAGACTGAATTATTGGAGAAAAGACACAAAAATGCACAGATCAGCTGGATGATTTTTTGCTGTCATTTCCACAATGTCGTCATGTTATACTTCAAAAGGATTGAGGACGGTCTCGACTGTCTAAACTGTTTCTCCTAGATAGCAGTGCGATTAAATGCAGAGCAAATGGAGCTCTCAACAATGTCTTAATCTCTGCTGAAGACATCAAAGTCTGCAATTAAAAGTCAGATTTCAAAAGCTTCAATATGAACTCAAATATTTATCAGCCAGTATACTAATCTGAGCTGCTCCACATTCATTTTATGGCTTTAGTTAGCATAAGTGAGAGCTGGTAACTAACTACACCTTTTGGATGCATCGACTGACTTATGCAAATGTGTGTATACATGCACTAATTTTCATCAGTCCAATCGAATCCGGTCTGAATTCAGATTCTGAACTTTCTGCTTATATGAACCGTTAACTTTGGAATACAATTCACATTTTTGTTTGGATCACATATATTTAAAATAAATCTTCAGCACAATGCGCAGTGCGTTCAGATCGTGTTCAGTCAGATGATTGAGGTGTTTGAAGGATTTTCAATCCTAATCAATTAAGTCGTCAATCCAATTACTAACGCATTTTTGGGTGCATGTAAATGTAGCTACTGTATTTAAATAATTATAATTTTTTATTAGGTGCTTGATGCTTAATTCTTTTTTTGAGGGCTCTTGAAAGTGTGAAACAGACTTATTGACATCATTGCTTTGCTATCACTAGTCAGATGCAGTATTGTGGGAGGAATGCTCTCTTTCTAGAAATATTTTGAACTAGACTTTTTGTTTTCCCATTGGAAAGAGGCTTTATTTTTTTAGATGTATCCAGGAAAAAACTCTCCGAGATTAAAAATTATGGGAGTCCTGACCAAGGATCTTTTGAGTTCACTAGCATGTAGACGTGGACTGAAAGACTTATGGGATCTTCATTGGATCTTTAAATGAAACATAAATTATGAAAGCATAAGTTCCCTTTCAGTCGGTCACTCTTGTCGTCATGTCGGTGATGACCGACGAACTGGGATCTCACCAGAGAGACCAATACACTTTGAGTGTAACTATACGAGCCAGTGGACATTGGCATGCGGATTTCGCATCTGGCTGCCACACCCCGCAGCGCGAGTATAAAAGGCAGCAGGTGCATTGCATTAATTCATCTTTTCGCTTCAGAGCCGAGCAGTGGTGCATCACTACTGCTCTCCTCTTCAAGTGATTGCAAGAGACGAGTGCGGGCGTTACGGCATTGCAGCGGTGGTCGCGGTCTCACGGGACAAAAAAGATAATCTTTCGTGCAGACAGCCACACTTGGAGTGTGCGGTGACCAGCTCCCCTGCGTGCTTCAGCACTATTTGAGCAATCTTTAAAAGAGCAACACGGGTGATCGTGTCTTTTTAAAGTTGTCTTATCACCCGTGTGTTTCTGGATGTGGTCGTTTCCTGGCACCTCAGGACGGTCACGATCGCTGCCTCACGTGTCTGGGCATAGAGCACGCTGAGGAAGCGTTCGTGGATGATGC
>NW_015506081.1:322644-339087 GCF_001515645.1 Sinocyclocheilus grahami
CTATTTTAAACACTCAAGACAAACGTCTCTACCTAGACCTCACAACTGTTTTATTTTCTTAATAGATGTTTTGTTGCTCAGACTCACCCCAGCCCAACACAGTGATCTTCCTCACGTAGTTTGTGATGGTGACATTCTGTCTGATGAGCCATAAGTACATATGAAGAGCTTGAATGAAGAACCAGGTGAATGAGGCCAGCAAGGAGTAATGCAGGAGCAGCGCTAT
Source organism: Sinocyclocheilus grahami (assembly GCF_001515645.1). Lineage (NCBI taxonomy): Eukaryota > Metazoa > Chordata > Actinopteri > Cypriniformes > Cyprinidae > Sinocyclocheilus > Sinocyclocheilus grahami. The sequence goes on from NW_015506081.1 coordinate 322,871, forward strand.
GAAGACGCACGCAGTGTTGTCTTGTGTGTTAGCGACGCTCTCGTTTGACAAAAATGAGGCATTCAGTAGACACAAAGCCACAAACATGTTCATCAAGATCTTCGTGGCCTGATTTGATTTGGCTTTCCTATTAAAACATACAAAAAACTGCTTTTGTAACCTGAACTTTAATACATTAGAGGTTTGATCTCATCACTTGGATAATGTTTTACATGAAAATACTATTTCAGTCTTCAAAAATTCAAGTTTAATTCAATGTGTTGCTGTTTCTTTCTTTGTAAATGTACCAGCAATTTCTTAGTGAAAATTGTTTGTTAGTGTAGCAATAATGATTATTAATTACTAAACAGCACTAACTGAATGATAAACTTTAAGATACTCTACCGTAGCAGGAAATGCATGAATAAAGCGATGGCCATAAAAAACATGGAGATGCCGCAGCCGATAGAAGAGATTAAAGTCAATGATTCCAGATCCGGCACTGTGTCGTTTGCTTTTGGCAGAGACTGAATTATTGGAGAAAAGACACAAAAATGCACAGATCAGCTGGATGATTTTTTGCTGTCATTTCCACAATGTCGTCATGTTATACTTCAAAAGGATTGAGGACTGTCTCGACTGTCTAAACTGTTTCTCCTAGATAGCAGTGCGATTAAATGCAGAGCAAATGGAGCTCTCAGAAATGTCTTAATCTCTGCTGAAGATATCAAAGTCTGCAATTAAAAGTCAGATTTCAAAAGCTTCAATATGAACTCAAATATTTATCAGCCAGTATACTAATCTGAGCTGCTCCACATTCATTTTATGGCTTTAGTTAACATAAGTGAGAGCTGGTAACTAACTACACCTTTTGGATGCATCGACTGACTTATGCAAATGTGTGTATACATGCACTCATTTTCATCAGTCCAATCGAATCCGGTCTGAATTCAGATTCTGAACTTTCTGCTTATATGAACCGTTAACTCTGGAATACAATTCACATTTTTGTTTGGATCACATATATTTCAAATAAATCTTCAGCACAATGCGCAGTGCATTCAGATCGTGTTCAGTCAGATGATTGAGGTGTTTGAAGGATTTTCAATCCTAATCAATTAAGTCGAATTAATTAAATCAATCCAATTACTAACGCATTTTTGGGTGCATGTAAATGTAGCTACTGTATTTAAATAATTATAATTTTTTATTAGGTGCTTGATGCACTAGTCAGATGCAGTATTGTGGGAGGAATGCTCTCTTTCTAGAAATATTTTTGAACTAGACTTTTTGTTTTCCCAATAGAAAGAGGCTTTATTTTTTTAGATGTATCCAGAAAAAAACTCTGAGATTAAAAATTATGGGAGTCCTGACCAAGGATCTTTTGAGTTCACTAGCATGTAGACGTGTAAATGAAACATAAATTATGAAAGCATAAGTTTCCTTTCAGTCGGTCACTCTTGTCGTCATGTCGGTGATGACCGACGAACTGGGATCTCACCAGAGAGACCAATACACTTTGAGTGTAACTATACGAGCCAGTGGACATTGGCATGCGGATTTCGCATCTGGCTGCCACACCCCGCAGCGTGAGTATAAAAGGCAGCAGGTGCATTGCATTAATTCATCTTTTCGCTTCAGAGCCGAGCAGTGGTGCATCACTACTGCTCTCCTCTTCAAGTGATTGCAAGAGACGAGTGCGGGCGTTACGCCGTTGCAGCGGTGGTCGCGGTCTCACGGGACAAAAAAGATAATCTTTCGTGCAGACAGCCACACTTGGAGTGTGCGGTGACCAGCTCCCCTGCGTGCTTCAGCACTATTTGAGCAATCTTTAAAAGAGCAACACGGGTGATCGTGTCTTTTTAAAGTTGTCTGATCACCCGTGCGTTTCTGGATGTGGTCGTTTCCTGGCACCTCAGGACGGTCACGATCGCTGCCTCACGTGTCTGGGCATAGAGCACGCTGAGGAAGCGTTCGTGGATGATGCATGTTCTTCTTGTAGGGACAAACCGCCCCCTTCGAGCCTTTGCAGTCAGTCGAGTTGAAGTTTCTTTCTATGAAAACCCTACTCCTGACTGCATTCGCCTCAATTAAGAGGGTGGGGGACCTGCAGGCATTTTCGGTCGACGAATCGTGCCTTGAGTTTGGGCCGGCTGATTCCAGTGCAACACTGAGACCCCAGCCCAGCTACGTGCCCAAGGTTCCTACCACTCCCTTCAGGGACCAGGTAGGCAACTTGTAAGCGCTGCCTCTGGAGGAGGCATACCCAGCCCTAGCTTTGGACTGCGACAGTTTGTGGACAGAACTCAGAGCTTTAGGACCTCAGAACAGGTCTTTGTCTGTTACGGAGGACAGCAGAAAGGCTGTCTCCAAGCAGAGGATGGCCCACTGGATAGTGGATGCCATCACCTTGGCCTATGAATACACATCCTTAGTGCCTAATTTTCCAGAGAGTTCCCTGACCGGGCAAACCCTGTCGAGTCCTACAGCACTCCAGTGCCCAGACGTGGTGGAGCGTTTGGCGCCAGGCCTTTCAGCCAATGAAGTCTTGAAATCTGGTGTGAGGCTAGTGCCCATATGAGTGACCCTGTTGGGATCCCATATGTGTATGTCCACGGAACAGTTACTAGGGCCGTGTTTCCCCTGGCAGAACATGTTCTGCCGTCTCTAAATTATGCAGTCTGAGCCACCTCAGAGACTTCCATGTGCAGTAAGTAAATGTCACTTAACCCCCTCTGGGAGGAGGTGACTCCGCAGCATGCCCTTTCCAAATGGATAGGGCACGTTTTCCCAGTGTTATCCAAGTCCTACTGTTGGGTTGCGAGAAACAGCTGTAGTCTACCTTCTCTGTGTAGAGCCCGGTCCTGTCATCTGCCTTATAGGAAGGATCAGGAGGCCTACACAGGGCACTGGAGGGGGAAGCACCTGTGGCGTGTTGGTAGGGATCCCAGTTCGTCTGTCATCACCGACGTGACCTTGAGAGTGACCGACTAAAAGGGAACGTCTTGGTCACGTAAGTAATCCTCGTTCCCTGAAGGAGGGAATGGAGATGTCACGTCCTGTTTCCACAGTTGCTGTACCACCACTGAGCGGCCGGGACTCTGGCTTGGCTCCTCAGCGAAAACAAGAATTAATGCGGTGCACCTGCTGCCTTTTATACTTGCACTGCGGGGAGTGGCAGCCAGATGCGAAATCCGCATGCCAATGTCCATTGGCTTGTTTAGTTACACTCGAAGTGGATTGGTCTCTCTGGCGCGATCCCAATACATTGGTCATCACCGACGTGACGTCTCCATTCCCTCCTTCAGGGAACAAGCATTACATATGTAACCAAGATGTTCTTCTTCTCTGAGAAGCTTCTTACCATCAGCACTGCAAAGAACGTCAGATGTGAGCAGGAGCACTTTATGGAGGTGTTGTCGATTTCTGTCTCACAGCCAAACGTCTTCCATTTAAGTTCTCCTTCAATGAAAAGAGAGCAACAAATGAAATTCATTATACAAATTAATTATAGAAAATAAACTGGGTTTGCTGATAGGAACATAAATTAATTTACCTTTGCCATTCCAAGAAACGCAGGACACATTTCCGTTCTGTTAAAAACATGTTTATATTGATTTTGCTTTAACTGTGTAATATAATATAAGTTTTGCAACGAAACCTTCATTACCAGATTCTCTTTCTTTTTAATGATCATGTCAATATTGTCGAAGAGGTTGGAAATATTGGCCCCCATTGTTATTCCATAACTCTCACTGTTTAAAACAGTGTGAGTTTTACTTTCCTCCTAAATCAGAAACCATACCAGAATAGAGCAATCAAATACAAACAATCAAGACACATTTGTCCAAATGCAAACATTTTTGATGAATCAGCTCCAACAGTTCAAAGTGAAAGTGAAACATTGGTACAGACCTTATTTCCCATGTTTTTGAAACGTAGAATTCCAACAAATGCACTTCCATTGTTTTCCTGTCGTGATTTATCAAAGGCTTCACTGGGAATCTTTACAGACCAGGGAAAACCAGCCTGGTTGCTCTCAACAACCTGCAAAAAGAAGAAATTGCATTGATAAATGTTAATTCTTCCCTAGAGGGACACGTTTTAATGCTTCTCAGGCCTTACGTTTATCATATTCTGACTTGAAGAGTAGCATATGTTGATGTCTTTGGTTGCTGTGTTCTTGGGTTGTCTTTGAAGAACGCCAATTACATCGCCCATGACAATCGCTGCATTGGTTTTATTGCTTTTTTCCATCTGCTCCACCAGCGACTCCACTTTGTCCAAGTTTTCTCTGTAAAATGCATGGGATCACTTGGTATTTTGTAACTAAATTATAGATTTGAAATCTGCTGGTAACCGCACACTTACGCTGCCTTTTGGGGATCAATTTTATCTGTGTTGTTTTGCTCAGCTTGTAGATTGAAAGTCATCTCAGCTGGTGGGAGAGTTGGCTTGGGAGTTGTCATATTTGGCATGAAACTGGTAGTTGGATTTTGAGTTGTTGTATGTGATGTTGAACTAGTAGTTGGATCGTGAGTTGTTGTATGTGATGTTGAACTAGTAGTTGGCTCGTGAGTTGTTGTATGTGATGTTGAACTAGTAGTTGGATCGTGAGTTGTTGTTTGTGATGTTGAACTAGTAGTTGGATTGTGAGTTGTAGTATGTGATGTTGAAGTGGTGTGTGACAGTGGTGTAATGGTGGTTGATCTTTCATCACCACAGGTCACACACATCCATTCACTCCCATTTAAATGCAGAATGTATCCGCTTTCTTCTTTCCCTTCAACACAAATAAACAATGGACGCATATTATTCCAGTTGCGCAATGACACAAACAACCTTGTAGATTAAAATGCTCTAATATATGATGGTTATTTATAAACCAAGAAACATTTATAAATGTTCATCAGTTCACATATTTATTATTAACATAGTCCAGTTATATTATTGGCATGATTTTATCATGCTACTCCAAGCACTAAACGAATTAAAGAATTTCTCAAGCAAGTGCATTCTGTTTAAAAGACTCAAGAAACCCAAATATTAGGCCTACAGCTATGCTAGAAATAAGTCAGTTAACGTTGTTCTATATTTATTTTGATTCTGAAATCAAACTTTGCTGGGTGTGAACTTTTTTTTATAAATCTTATAATCTCAAGCCTTACCGCTGCATGTATCATTTTCATATGTAGCGTTTCTACATTTCTCTTCAGGATTAACAGGAGGGATTTTCAAACAACCTCAAGAGAAAAGTAAACATAATTCAACATAAGTGTGTATAATTGCAGTGTATGACTTGAAATAAAGACTTCTGCAACTATGCATACTTAGAACAGCATGGAAGGTAATAAAGGATCAACATAAATAAAACATTAAAGAGATTTATAAAATGTTATATAATTTACAATACCTGTCTGATCAATATTTTAGTTTTTCAGAATATTGATCTGTTTGTTTGAGTGGTTAGAGTCTTTTTTACAGCTGTGATATTATTATTAATATTATTGAACTCTTAACCATATACTGATATGAAAGTCATTTTTACTGATAATATTTAAAGGCAATCGTGTCATGTATGTTTTCTGTCGGCTGTTTAGTATATGATGGTTATTTATAAACCAAGAAACATTTATAAATGTTCATCAGTTCACATATTTATTATTAACATAGTCCAGTTATATTATTGGCATGATTTTATCATGCTACTCCAAGCACTAAACGAATTAAAGAATTTCTCAAGCAAGTGCATTCTGTTTAAAAGACTCAAGAAACCCAAATATTAGGCCTACAGCTATGCTAGAAATAAGTCAGTTAACGTTGTTCTATATTTATTTTGATTCTGAAATCAAACTTTGCTGGGTGTGAACTTTTTTTTATAAATCTTATAATCTCAAGCCTTACCGCTGCATGTATCATTTTCATATGTAGCGTTTCTACATTTCTCTTCAGGATTAACAGGAGGGATTTTCAAACAACCTCAAGAGAAAAGTAAACATAATTCAACATAAGTGTGTATAATTGCAGTGTATGACTTGAAATAAAGACTTCTGCAACTATGCATACTTAGAACAGCATGGAAGGTAATAAAGGATCAACATAAATAAAACATTAAAGAGATTTATAAAATGTTATATAATTTACAATACCTGTCTGATCAATATTTTAGTTTTTCAGAATATTGATCTGTTTGTTTGAGTGGTTAGAGTCTTTTTTACAGCTGTGATATTATTATTATTATTAATGTTATTGAACGCTTAACCATATACTGATATGAAAGTCATTTTTACTGATAATATTTAAAGGCAATCGTGTCATTTATGTTTTCTGTCGGCTGTTTAGAATCAAAACAAATGAATCGCAAATTGAATCACTATTGCAGAAAGGTCTGAAATAGTTTGCGATTCAGTTTGATTCATTTGGACAGTTCACTGAATCAATCGTTTGCAGAGGTTTCTCTTACCGTAAAGAGATACTTTGCAAGATAGAAAACAAAAATATTTATTTGGGACAAACTGCTAAATGTGAAAAACACTTAGACACGGATATCACAGGATTCAGAATACACATTATTGATTATTCAAACTTTAGAAATTCAGAATACACATTACTGATGAAGCATACTATATACAGACAAGCAAATTCATCAATAAGGTGTTTGATATTTTAATGTCGTAGTACATTAAGCTACGTGCATGTTAAACATTTCAGAATTTCCCTATTTGTTCAAACACCTTATTGTTCTTTTATTATTATATAATTTAGTATTATTTTAAATATATTATTTGCATTTTTGTGTGAGTTATGTCATTAAATAAAAAAAAGATTTCCACACTTTTCATGTAGCATAATCTGTTTTCATATAATTCAAATTTATTTGATATTTATCCTAAAATATTCTAATATACTGTATAGTGTGACATGTTTTTAAAAAAGGCTGCAAAATGCGCACTGGAATTTATTGGTAATTTGGTACTAAATAGTCTTATGTTGGACTTTGCTGTTTGCAAAGACCATGTAAATTCGTAAACCAGTCTAACCAGCCAAATAGCTTAGAATTGACGCTGAGTATTTCATCATATGAAGGCCTGCACTCAGTAGCGTCAATTCACTAAGAGCCAAGGCAATGCGAGCTCTGTTTGGCTGGTGAAAGAATGATTATCAGTTCCACACAGAGAGATATATAAATTCTACATTTATTTAAATGAGGGAAAAAAACTTCACTGGTATCGGATCGGTATCAGCCAATACCGAACCCTGGGTATCGGAATCGGTATCGGAGGCGAAAAAGGCGGATCGGAGCATTCCTAGTAGGCACCTGACAAAGTTACAAAATGTTAGGGAGGGACGATTTGGGAAGAGATTCATTCAAAACGAATTTGCTGTGTAGTTAGGAGGTTAGATGCGTACATATGAACCGGTGGGACATAAGCTAAAATACACTTGCTGCATGTCTCATAAAACGTTCAAAATCTCAATATGTGGGAGTAAGAGAAGAGCAGACATATAGATAAATCTGATGACGCAAGAGAGGACTCAGTTCGGTCCGGTTTTCTGAGCGCAGGCACCGAAGCGTACACACACAGAGAAAGCGCGTCTCACAAAACACAAGTAGGCCTACTCTCTCGCGTCGCATGAATGGAGAATTACACACAAAATGATGTCAAATTGTCCGTTTTGACGAGTATTCGCATAAACACAGTTGATTTTGTCTTAAGTGAACGTAAAAAGTAGGGAGAACATGTATCCATTGCAGCTGTGCATTCAGTTTTAAAGGGACAGCAGCCTAATTTAGTTGCTATTGTCCGAGTCATTGATGTTAATCAAGCAACAACAGAAAGACAGAAAATCACTCACTGCTCTTGACTGAATCATCCAAGAATGAGGAAAATGGTAAAGTTGCTATAAACAAATGCATAATTAGCCAATATAAACCTTAATATCAAACCTATATAATGAGTTTGGAAATTTTAGAGAAATGCTTAATAAATGCATTATACTATAACTAAACCCATTATATTTTAGCCGACTAAATTTACTGTAGATTTAGTGGAATCATATGATATTTAGTCAACTAAAACTAGACTAAAACTTAAAACAATTCAGATGACTAAAATATGACTAAAACTAAACGGCATTTTAGTCAAAAGACTATGACTATAACTAAATCAAAATTTGCTGTCAAAATGAACACTGCTGGGAAGTTAACTGGGTCAAGCTGGCGATCTCTGCACCAGGAAGTAAAAAGCTTCCACTTTAGGGCATACAGTTTCCTCATTGAGGGAGCTCTGGATTGGAGGATGATCTCAACAACCTCATTTGAGAGACCGGAAGCTACGAGTTGTGCCACACCCATAACTTCCACAGCTCCGGGCAGGGGTGGAATATCATGCCCTCCGCCTGTGAGAGGAGATCCCTCCTGATGGGAATCTCCCATTGAGAGCCGTCGAGGAGAGACACCAGGTCCGAGAACCATACTCGGCCCAGCCAGAACGGGGCTACTAGCAGTAGACGGACCCCGTCCCGGCGTACTCTCTCCAGAACTCCCGGGAGGGATTGGGGGAAAAGCGTACAGATGAAGCCTCGGCCAAGTCTGCACCATAGCGTCCAGTCTGAAAGGAGCTGGATGAGTCAGAGAGAACCAGAGGGGACAGTACGATGTCGTCTGAATCGCAAACAGGTCCACATGAGCCTGGCGAAAATTGCTTTGACACAATCTGTATTGTTAAAAGCGCTATATAAATAAAGGTGACTTGACTTGCCTCAGCAGCAGCGGGACCGGAACCGCAAGATCACAGGCATGGACACACTCCTCTGAGCGTGCCCGCGAGAGCGGAGCATTTTGCAGCGGGAAAGCACAAGCAGCCCCCTCGAGAGCTCTGCTCCCCAATAATGCTGCTCATTATAATATTAGACATAATGTGCTTGTGCAACTGGTGCTTGTGCAACTGGCGAGCTCATCGACGCCCTACATATCAACCTCCTCGGAGGAAGACAGGTGGCACGTCGATCCCTCTCCCCGGGGGGAAGAACTGCAGCGTGGGCTTCCGATCCCAGAGAGTGGGTGCTGGATCTGGTGGTGAGGAAGAAGATAGGAACTCGCCCGTCTCCATTCCCTCCATCAGATCCATATGCGAACTCCACGAGTGCAGCCTCGGCGAAAGCGGGGCCGGCACCGCGAGGAACACAGGTGAAGGCTCCATCCTCAAACAGAACCTTCTGAAAGCGATGCAGACGCAGTAACAAACGCTCACAATGCGGGCAGTCAGTTCCCTCGAGAGCTGACTCTGCGTGCTTCGCTCCCAAGCAGACAACACACAAACTGTGTGTGTCCCCACCTGAAATATAGCAGGGGCAGGGAGGAACACACACAGCCTGAACGCTGCCTGCTCTCGCGCAAATGCTTCTTTTTGGCTGAAGCTTTGACATAATGGAGCTTAAAAGTGGACAAACAACACTAAATAAGACTCACAAGAAATAGCGACTGACACACACACAGAGCGCTTGCTGAATGATAAAAAGCTGACGCCGGTTCCACCGCACGTGCTTTTAAGCATCCTGGTCACTACGTCACCCTCCCCGTGACGTCTCGCCCATCCTTTGGACTGATTTGACACGTAATTCAGAGTGTAAAAGCAGCTTTTACAAAGCTTTTTTCGTTTTTCGAAGCAGCTCGATAACACTTATTTTAAAATACATTTTTTTTAAGAAAAAAGGACATGAAATTACCACTATAACCAGTAGATGGCTGCAGAGGAGCACTTATTGGCTTATAGCCATTTTATATATACTTTTTGTTTTTTAGTTTATCGAATCACTATTATAACAATAAAAAAAATTATTGTCATTTAATTGTCATTAATTGTCTTTTTGTCACTTGTTTTACTGAAGTGTGAAGTACATATTTGTAGGAAAGGTCACAAAGTATCACGAAAAACAAAAACTTCTTCAAATTGCGAATGAAATTAGACTGACAGCAAGTGAAGAGCACTTCCTTTATAATAACTGAAGCTGTCAGTCAGTTAAGTGCAAATTCATTGAGTGTGAAAACTCCAGTCAGATCAATGAATAACTAAACGTCAAAATGAATCTTTTATTTACATTGTGTCTCCGCTTTGTTTATTATAATGAGAGGATTTGCATGCATGTAAAACAGTAAATTTGTGCTAAAGAGAGATACTGAACGGATTCTCACAACCGGGATGCCTGTGATTGGCTACAGTGCTGCAAAATCACTTTGTAAACTCACGTTACACGACATTAACCACCAGATGTCTTTAATTTATTTGTTTTTCTCTTTTATTAAACAATTGCAAATTATATGTTACACGTAGTAATATACTCTGTAAATTCTGCAATAAAAATATACCAGTTTGCATTGACCTGACCAGAAAGCCATGCCCAAATGATGCCTCTGCCCAGACTTTAGAAGGAATGAGGCTTCTACTTTGATTTTGATGCTATTTCTATGCTTCTAGCTATCTTTACAGTGGGAATCAGAATGCAATGTATCTGACTGCAATGACAACCAATAGGATTATAGAAGTGAAATCTTACCTTTGTATGGATCTGGATAATTGGCATTGTAGGTGGTGGTGGGTGTGGTAGAGCTATTGGTAGGGTTGTTAGTACTGGTGATAGTGGGAGATTTAGTCATGGTGATGGTCGATTCGGTGGCGGTAGAGTTGTTAGTAGCGATGGTGATGGTCAATTCGGTGATGATGGTCATAGGGTTGTTAGTGATTGTGGTAGTCTTGGTGGTGTTGATGTCGGAGTTGCTTTGCTGTGTCTGACAAGTCACAATATGATGTGATGTGGATCCTGCAGAATGAAAGAAACAAAATTTGTACAGCACTCACTAAATATACCTAATTTAAAATTGTCATCATGATCTGCTCTTCTTCAGGAACTCATTACAGAGCTTACAGGACAAGGAACACACAGACCCCATTTAAATAGTTTGATTACTTTCACTCTTACCTACTTTCTGTTTTTGCTTTGCATCGATTGATGGAATGTTTAGAATTCAGAATCTAACCAGCAGTGACGTCATCGTCACTGACAGCAAAGATCACGCATTCAGACACGAATGTGTGGAAAGTACGTCTGTAATTATGTGGTTCTGTGTGTGTGTGTGTGTGTGTGTGTGTTACACTGCGTCTATCACATACCTGTTGAATTCAGGACTTCTGGTGGAAGGCATTTAGATGGATTTGGGAAAAACCACATTGTAATGTTTTTAGCCGTCTCATTCATCCTTACTTCATATTTCCCCGCATTGTTTGTTATGTTGAAACTGTATGTTTTGCCGGTTGATGTTTTGCAATGTCCTGGAAACATGAGAGAACATTTTAACATTTTATATTAGTTAAAACTGTTTTTCAATTTTCAAGAATTGTTTATAAATCAAATATATGCAGGCACTGTAAAAAAAATAAAATTATTTAATAAAAAAAAGATGTAATTAAATTTAATTAAATTTAATTTAATTATGAAATATTAGATGAAATAGAAAATTTCAAATGCCTTGGCAACTAACCAAAAAAAAAAAAAAAAAGAGGAGTTTAAGTTTGTCTTAAAGTTGAGTTTTAGTTTAAGTAAAATTACTAAAACTGAAATAGAAATAAATTATAGCCAAAAAAGAAAGAGATCGGTTTAATCGACAGAAAGAACTCAAAATATTGTTATATAAGTTGGTATAAGTTCATTTTTTACAAAAGAAAAAGGGACTGAGACAACAAATCATGAAGAAAAAAATAATAATTATATATATATATATAGTACACTGAGCTGTGTAGTTATCAGTAGCTAAAATTGAATTTTGTCAATTGAAAAACAAATAAAATTCAATTCAATTATGAAATATTTGATGAAATGGAACATTTCAAATGCCTTGGCAACTAACCAAAAAAGAGCAGTTTAAGCTGAAGTCCTAAAATTACAAAAACTGAAATATAAATAAATTAAAGCTAAAAAGAAAAAGAAAAATTACTAAAACTTATACTAAAATGCCTTGCCTAAAATTAAACTGAAAAATGTAAAAATAAAAGCTAATTCAAATATTATTAAAGATTATAATCATAAATTAATAATACTCAAATAACACTGTTACCTGGGGAAGAGGTGTTTTGTTTGACATTCACTATGCAAAAATCTCCTATCAGTATTTCATATGCTGGTGGACATGTCAGGTTTATAGCTGGAAAAAAAACATTTACTAAATGAAGTTATCAGTTGTCATGAGCACTATCAGAAAATAAATATACAGACTATTCACAGAAACCTTTTATTCACATAAAAATTAAAGTAGAAGCCTCATTCGTTCTAAAGTGGGGCAGAAAAAGAGAAAGACAAGTAAATTATTCCCAGAAACCTGCATTTCACATCTACCTGGACAGGCTGAACTGTTGAAGCTCCAGAAACATGAGTCTGTCAAAGTCTCGCCAATTATCATCATTTTTGAGCAGGCTGCACAAAGAAAGACAATGTTATAAGACTCTGTACAATAGGGCAGAAAAAGAGAAAGACAAGTAAATTATTCCCAGAAACCTGCATTTCACATCTACCTGGACAGGCTGATCTGTTGAAGCTCCAGAAACATGAGTCTGTCAAAGTCTCGCCAATTATCATCATTTTTGAGCAGGCTGCACAAAGAAAGACAATGTTATAAGACTGTACACCAAATAACATATTCATTGGCATGATAAATGCATTTTTAAAGCAACATACTTATCTGGCATGTGACACAACAGACGATCATCAGCCACAGCAAATGATGCTTTTGTCGAGACATAATTCCAAGAGACAGCGACCTGTATGAAACACATGTTAGTTTTGTTTTCTACAGGCATTGGAAATGCATCTTAAACCCTAAATCATTTTCTTATTACATTCTTGAGCTAAAGTCCACAGTCCAAGAGTTGAGAGAGTTTGACGCGTCCACATATGAAGCTGTTTGATAATGAGCCGCAGGACTCTGACATAGTTCATTTGCAAACATGCAAATCATATTTATTTGGGCTTTAACTGAGAACTTCAGTATGTTGTTACATGCAGGTACAGTTTATCAACTCACCTTTGCTCACAGAGAACTATATAAACATAGCAAATACATATTTGTATTTAATTACAGTTGCAACCATTATAAGATGTCACAATATTCAATTTTGAAATGTCAAAATATAAAATAATCAACTGAAAGAACAAAGTGCAATGTGTTTGTGTATCTCTCTGTACAATAAATGACACTTGCTGGGTTATTTAGTCAGCTAATGAATGACATACACACGTTTGATAGATGTTTAAAGTGAACAGATGTTTACGGGAGCCACTGAAAGTTCAAGTTCAGAATTATTCAGAATTACATGAGAATTCCGAGTGATTTGATGTGTTTTTAAATTACGTACCTTGAAATGCTGTTTCAAATAACCATGCAAATATCTGAAACCAATGGTGTTTGGCCTTCACTAACATCCTGAAGATGCAAATTTGCTTTGTAAATGAGGTTCAGTTGTTTCAGTCGCTCTGACACGTACATGATCACATTATAATGCTCGATAAATCTAATAAATCAGTATCATAATAATAGGTCATATCAGAGGCAAGTTTGAGGCAAAAATGTAAAGTTTTATCAACATTTTCTGAATATTTCTGCAAGAAAGATCTAACAGCAACGCAGCCCGTAGTAAAACATGTTAGTGAGAATATTTTTCATCAGGCAATGTGTTAAAAATAACAATCTGGAGGACAAAATATGCAGTATGTAGAATATGAATACCTGTAAATATTCTGTTTTGTCCACAGAGAGTGCATTATGTGATGCAGTGTGGGATCTAATCACGCTCTCATTGGCTGATTGCTCTAGACTCCGCCCACTCCTCCTCCTTCACCAATGAGAGCAGCCGATGCCGAAGTTTCTCTTTTCTCTCTAGTAATATAATGTTTTCCTCTGTGCTCTCCTTTTCTGAAAAGCCTCCTCTGAGTTTTTATTTTATAAGGTTATATTTTTGCGTTTGTGGCTCTCAAAGAGAGTGTTTTTCTCCCAGCATGCTTGAGATGACTCTAAACAGTTGTTACCTATTTTTTGGGAGCATATTTCTTTTTTTGCATATTGTTAAATTTGGTTTTGAAAAGAAATTCATATGCAGGCACAGTCTATTTGTCATGAAACTAATGTGCAAACATGTAAGATTTTGAAGATCATTAATAACACATATTAAGTCAGTTTGTCCGAACTTAATATATATAAGAAATTATTTCGTCCTACTAAGTCTTTTGGCACTGATGTATTTTTAAACAAGTGAAAAGTAAAACCTTCCAGTGCAACATTAGGTTCTGATGTTATAACTCTCACAACACTCAGTATTTCCTCACAGTGATGACAGATACTGAGACTTCAGGCTCTTTACTTCGTGATCATTCACACTGCAGTCAATCTAGAACTTAAAGAACACAGATGTGAATCTGGAAACTCCAAATACAAACGCACTTGAATGTGTAATTATACAGTAATGGCGCTCTCTAGTGTAACTATACAGTCCTTTCTCTTATAAAGGACTCTAGTGTTGGAGCTGCCGGCCCTTGAGCAAATAAAACCACATCAGCTTTTGTGTTTTAACTCTAATACACTGGCTAATATAATAAACCGTTGAAGATGGTTGTTTTCTGTGTGGATATCTGTTCAAATGTAATTTATTCCTATGATCAAAGCTGTATTTTCAGCATCATTACTCCAGTCTTCAGTGTCACATGATCTTGTGATCATGTAATGAGTTCAGGTCTTTAACTAACCAGCTCTTTAACTGAATTGTAATCCCAAACAGAACCGATGGCAATCACGTTTAGTAGCAGCCGTTCAATCACAGTGACACGGAATCATTCAGGGCTGAAACTAAATGTGTTCTGATTTACAGTATGAGCAGCTGTGAGCCGTGTTTCTGTCGATGCTAAAGACATCAGTGTGAACTGTTAGTGGACGCAGACAATGAGACGGACGGAGCGAATGATTTTCTGCTACAGTGCTGGAATAATTGTTTTATAGCTCACCGTAAAACCTGATTAAAAATAGACCAAATAAACATATCAGAGAGTCTTTTTACAGTTAAAGGACAATTAAACCTAATCATTAATCCTGATTTTGTAGTGCTTTCCTCTTACTGTTTATTTTTTCTTTTTCTTTGCAACTTTTTTATTTTTTTTGTTTGTTTGTTGCATTAGTTTACTCATTTATGAATTTATTTTTAATGAATGCATTTACTTATTTAATGCCCACATTATTTATTCATTTATTTATTGCATCCATTATTTATTTATTTTGATCTGAATGCATTTATTTGTGCATTCATTCATTCATACATTTATTTAATGCATCCATTATTATTTGAAATTTAATGCATTTATTTGTGCATGCAAGCATTCATTTATAAATTTTATTAATGCATTTATTTATTTATTTAATACATGCATTCATTTATTTAATGCATGCATTTATTTATTTATTTAATGCATACACTCATTTAATTAATGCATGCATTTCTTTATTTAATGCATACATTCCTATATTGATTTAATGCATGCATTTCTTTATTATTCTAATACATGCATTCCCTAGAAATTGCGCCCATGACTTTGGCATTGTTAATGTCAAGCTCTAGTTTGAGCTACAGAAAAGCGGTTTAAGATCACTGATATAAATCTGACTGAATCTCACAGAGTGTTCTGATTTACAGTATGAGCAGCTGTGAGCCGTGTTTCTGTCGATGCTAAAGACATCAGTGTGAACTGTTAGTGGACGCAGACAATGAGACGGACGGAGCGAATGATTTTCTGCTACAGTGCTGGAATAATTGTTTTATAGCTCACCGTAAAACCTGATTAAGAATAGACCAAATAAACATATCAGAGAGTCTTTTTACAGTTAAAGGACAATTAAACCTAATCATTAATCCTGATTTTGTAGTGCTTTCCTCTTACTGTTTATTTTTTCTTTTTCTTTGCAACTTTTTTTTTTGTTTGTTTGTTTGTTGCATTAGTTTACTCATTTATGAATTTATTTTTAATGAATGCATTTACTTATTTAATGCCCACATTATTTATTCATTTATTTATTGCATCCATTATTTATTTATTTTGATCTGAATGCATTTATTTGTGCATTCATTCATTCATACATTTATTTAATGCATCCATTATTATTTGAAATTTAATGCATTTATTTGTGCATGCAAGCATTCATTTAT
>NW_015506081.1:343384-352573 GCF_001515645.1 Sinocyclocheilus grahami
ATTTTTTAATGCATGCATTGATTTATTGCATGCTTTCATTTTTTAATGCATGCATTGATTTATTGCATGCTTTCATTTTTTAATGCATGCATTGATTTATTGCATGCTTTCATTTTTTAATGCATGCATTGATTTATTGCATGCTTTCATTTTTTAATGCATGCATTGATTTATTGCATGCTTTCATTTTTTAATGCATGCATTGATTTATTGCATGCTTTCATTTTTTAATGCATGCATTGATTTATTGCATGCTTTCATTTTTTAATGCATGCATTGATTTATTGCATGCTTTCATTTTTTAATGCATGCTTTGATTTATTGCATACATTCATTTAATGCATTTATTATTTGTGCAATTTTAATTGAGTTGATTTCAGCTTCTCTCTGTTTGTTTTCCTGTCTCTCTAACAGTCAAAGCAGAAGAAGTCCGTCCATCCGTTCGTTCGTCCAGTGCAGGTTTGAACATGTCTGCAGATCAGAGGAGCAGCTGTGTTTGTGAATGAGGTCAGAGTTTGAGAATCTGTTCATCAGTGTGTGATAATGTACAGACAGCTGACTCTATTTCAATCTATCAACTAAACTAAACTAAAACCAGCAGGCTGATCAGGCCCAAACCAAAGGTTATTTCATCCTAAAGTGTTTATTTTGCAATAATGATCATACAATGTGATAAACTACATATGAACAGCTTGATGTTGGTAAGATGTTTTTAAAAGAAGTCACTTCTGCTCACCAAGGCTGCATTTATTGAATCAAAAATACAGTAAAAATAGTAAAATATCATTGCAATTCAAAATATTTGTTTTCTGTGTGGATATCTGTTCAAATGTAATTTATTCCTATGATCAAAGCTGTATTTTCAGCATCATTACTCCAGTCTTCAGTGTCACATGATCTTGTGATCATGTAATGAGTTCAGGTCTTTAACTAACCAGCTCTTTAACTGAATTGTAATCCCAAACAGAACCGATGGCAATCACGTTTAGTAGCAGCCGTTCAATCACAGTGACACGGAATCATTCAGGGCTGAAACTAAATGTGTTCTGATTTACAGTATGAGCAGCTGTGAGCCGTGTTTCTGTCGATGCTAAAGACATCAGTGTGAACTGTTAGTGGACGCAGACAATGAGACGGACGGAGCGAATGATTTTCTGCTACAGTGCTGGAATAATTGTTTTATAGCTCACCGTAAAACCTGATTAAAAATAGACCAAATAAACATATCAGAGAGTCTTTTTACAGTTAAAGGACAATTAAACCTAATCATTAATCCTGATTTTGTAGTGCTTTCCTCTTACTGTTTATTTTTTCTTTTTCTTTGCAACTTTTTTTTTTGTTTGTTTGTTTGTTGCATTAGTTTACTCATTTATGAATTTATTTTTAATGAATGCATTTACTTATTTAATGCCCACATTATTTATTCATTTATTTATTGCATCCATTATTTATTTATTTTGATCTGAATGCATTTATTTGTGCATTCATTCATTCATACATTTATTTAATGCATCCATTATTGTTTGAAATTTAATGCATTTATTTGTGCATGCAAGCATTCATTTATTAATTTTATTAATGCATTTATTTATTTATTTAATACATGCATTCATTTATTTAATGCATGCATTTATTTATTTATTTAATGCATACACTCATTTATTTAATGCATGCATTCCTTCATTCATTTAATGCATACACTCATTTATTTAATGCATGCATTCCTTTATTTATTTAATGCATACACTCATTTATTTAATGCATGCATTTCTTTATTTAATGCATACATTCCTTTATTTATTTAATGCATACACTCATTTATTTAATGCATGCATTTCTTTATTTAATGCATACATTCCTTTATTTATTTAATGCATACACTCATTTATTTAATGCATGTATTTCTTTATTTAATGCATACATTCCTATATTGATTTAATGCATGCATTTCTTTATTATTCTAATACATGCATTCCCTAGAAATTGCACCCATGACTTTGGCATTGTTAATGTCAAGCTCTAGTTTGAGCTACAGAAAAGCGGTTTAAGATCACTGATATAAATCTGACTGAATCTCACAGCTGTGCAGATGGAGTCGCTCTCTCAGTGTCAATGAGAACCAGAGAAAATGAGTAAACATAATTTATGACCCCAGGAGCATTTAAATGGCCAAAACAAAGCAGCCGCTCAGGTTTCTGCCATTAATATTTCATTGGTTTTCTTTTACAAGGTCACAGGGTGGCACTTTACACTGGACATCAGCCACAAACAAACAAACAGCCAGAGAAATGACCGTTAGCTCCATGTTCATCTGCACACAGAGATGATGGAGGTTCAGAGAGTCACGGATGTGACAGAAAGCACGGATGTCAAAGCTCACGGTTCAATGTAAAGAATAAGACTGTCATGTGATCAGTGGAAAAACGTCCACGCTCACGTACACACTGACGTCTGTCTTTACTGATGTTATCCGGGGAAGATCCTCGTCTCTCGCAGTGTTATTTGTGATCAGAGTGTGTTTGATTAGTGCTGGTTTGCTACAGCAGATCAAACACAAACTTGAGTGAATTTAAAACACACAAACCCACAAACAAACCAGCTACAGTCAGGATTATCTCATATACTTGATGTCATAATAATAGTCAATAATACTGAGTTTAGAGAGAATTACAGATGTTGATCGTTACTGTAGTGATGATAAAGTCTGATATCACACAACAAAATTACCTAAACTTTAACATATTGAAATATGTTATTTACTTTATTTATTTTTACTATAGTGAAAACATTTAAAATGTCTGAATATTAAAATACATATTTATTTTAATATTTATTTATTTTAAACATATAGACTATATAATGATATTACATACCACAATATATAAAATTATAAAACTATATAAACATATTTAAAAATTTATTAATTAATAAACATTACACAAACACACTAAAATAAATATTAAAATAAAATTACTAAACTGTAACATAAAATAAATATAAATATATGTTATTTAATTTAATTTATCTACTTTAAGTATAGGGAAATATATGTTTAAAATTATATAAAAATTATTATTTTTAAATTATTATGGTTATTATTAGTAATTATTTTTAATACATAAGTTATATTATAAAACCCAACTACTGTATATAGACATATTTTTTTTAAATAATATAAAAAATATATAAATATAAAAAATGACATAAATGCACAACAGAGCTACTAAAATATTACATAAAATATATAAATGCATGTGTTTTTTATATAATTTATTTTTAATATAGTGAAAGCATTTGCAATATCTGAATATTTAAATAAATATGCATTTTAATGATTGTTTATTTTCAATATATATAGGCAAGGCAAGTTTATTTATATAGCACATTTCATAAACAATGGCAATTCAAAGTGCTTTACGTAAAACACTGTATATTACTATACTTTGGCTAAATGAGTAAATGTAATGTAAGGAACTAAAACAAACGTGTTTCTGTCATTCTTCAGGAGTCGAGACATGAGTACAGAACACCGGGGCTAGTTGTCACATTTGTACTCCAGTGAAGTTTAGCGAAGTCTGTGAAGACATGAGCCTTAATCTTGAACACAACAACAACAAAAAAGTTTTATAGTTACATTATTATTGCCCTGCATAAAAAAAAAATTAAAAAAATAATTCGTCCCCTTGCAGGGGGCATATTGTCAAACTGTATGGGGTAAGTTGTCACAGTGTTGTTTACTGACACTGATTTGAGAAGAGTTGCTTTTGTTTAAAGTAGCCAACATCTGTATTTGTAACATGTATTGGCTATTTAATGACTTATTGTATTAATGACGTATGGTTTTATTTTATGTGTTTGTAAGGTTTAGTTATTTGTTTGTTTGCCTGGTTTTTGATGAATATTTGTTGGATATTAATGTTGTTTATGTTTCCTTAGGGGTGAAAATGTATTATGTTTACCTTTTTTAATTTAATTTAATTTAATATTGTGTTATTTATTTGTTTGTTTGTTTTTTATGTACTTTGGGGCAAATTAGTATTATTACTACTTGTATTTATTTTTTTATTATTTTATGTTATTAATTTTTATTTATTATTTATTAAAATTTGTAGTGTTTTTGACAAGGACTTTATGCTTGGAGGGAATTTTATATTATTTAAAAAAATAATATTTTATAGTAGTTTTTTATAAAATAAAAACTAAAATTAAAAATTGCATTATATTTTTGTAGAGCAAATTTGCAGAGACTGTATTTATTTGTTGCTGTTGTACTGTGGTTATATAGAGATGAAAGTGTATTTGAGCCGTCCTCACTAGTAAATGTTTGTCTTTAGAGGTTAGTGACGTGCACAGGTTTGTATGATGGTTAGTTTGGAGTCGAGACAGGACACAATATCATTATTATTGGTTAGGTATTATTAGACGTATCAGACTCGTGTTCATCTTCGGTCCAGACGTGCCGTCATTGCTCACGGTGACATCATGTCCGGGGGATTCGCTGGCGTCTGCAGACCTCCTGGACTGAGACTCACAATCACAAAAGACACCTGAACCGAGTCCGTCTGGTAGCGCAGTGAGAGCCTGTGATACCGCGGTAAAGTGAGGACAGGTCCTTCATCACGGGGGGTCAGAGAGCGACACCCCTGCGTGAAAAACCCTGCGGTTTACAGCGCTTTAAAACACAATAGAGAAAAAGAGCATAAAAGTGCAGGAATGTCAGACAGAAGATGAATGAGAGCCACACACCAGACTTCAGACATTAGACGTGAGGTGCTAAAGATACAAAATCAAAGCCTTTCATCACCCGGTCACTTTGAGCCTTAATAACCACTGACACTGATCCAGGGTTATTCGTGTTAACTACAAGTCAAATCATTCAAACACACTTCATTACTTGAAATGAGATCAATAAAATATGACAAAAAAATTATTTATAATATTTCAACATTTCTGATTTGGTTAGTTTAATTTGAAGTACTAAAATCACTAAATCTAACCGAGAAATTATTAAAACTGTTACAAATAAAACTTTAAAATAAAATTAATACAAGGTTAACAGAATATATAAAAGCATGTTATTTATTAAATTTCATGTGTTTATTTTTTAAATAATATATATATATATATATTTTTTTTTATATATATATTAGGCCATATAGGCCATATATTGCAAAACTCAACTTAATACAAAATTAATAAAATATAGACATTTAAAACTAAAAACTAATAAAAATGACACAAACACACAATAAAATTATTAGAACTGTAACAGAAACAATATACACACATAAATGTATGTGTTATATAATTAATTTCATTTTAAATAATATATATATATATATATATATATTTTTTTTTTTATATATATATTAGGCCATATAGGCCATATATTGCAAAACTCAACTTAATACAAAATTAATAAAATATAGACATTTAAAACTAAAAACTAATAAAAAGGACACAAACACACAATAAAATTATTAGAACTGTAACAGAAACAATATACACACATAAATGTATGTGTTATATAATTAATTTCAATATAGTGAAAAAATATGTTAAAGGGGACAGACAATACGAGCTTGAGTTGCAATGCAATCAAACTGTTTGTTTGAGAAGGTTCTGTCGAGAGTGATTAATGGGGTGTACTAGAACAGGCTCTCATGCTTGGTGGTTCGAAAAACGCATTATTTTTCACATAATTTACATTATTACAATACCTTTCTCCCCAGCCTGGCACAAACAGCTCGATTAGTTCCGGCTTTGATGAAGCTCCGCCTTCTGAAAAACTAAATGTGTTGTGATTGGTTAGCTGTCCCGGTGCGTTGTGATTGGCGAACAGCTTAGACGGTGTTTCAGTACTGCCCCGCCCCTTGCTCCGTCTTTCAACAAAAGCTTTTTGGGCGAATCCGGCAGGCACTGTAACGTTACTCCCTCATGTTGTGGAAGCTGTCCTCAGTAAAATGCGCAGCACACAATAGCAAATTGGGGTTATAATGCTCAGGAACAGAGTTAAAAAGTAAATTGCAACCACTGTTTCCTGACACCATCCGCTTTCGGAAGCCCAAACAAAGACGTCTGGGTACGGAGGTGAAAAAAACTGTGTTTCAGGCTGTCGGGCACCGGACGAGAAGCGCAGCGTCGCGTCACGCCACGTCTTTAAAATTCAAATACATTATTTTCTATGAGTGTAGGCACACCGGCGGCGCAGTTCGGCGTCTGTCCAGCTACGCCGTGTTATACTTGTAAGAATTGTTCTAGACATGCCGAACATTTGAGGCTACAGCACAGCAGCTCTTCTTCTTGGTTTTCTCTGATGCACTAACTCTGCAGCAGCTCTTCTTCTTCGTCGTCTCGTCTCAACCAAGCGTTCTGACCACGACCTCGCCCTCCCCACCCCCCAACCATTCACATTTCTGTAGGTGGGAATTCTTTGTAATGAAATTCTAATGAGCCGCTTTGTGATATCACAAAGCCCGGAAACCAACGCTGTAGTCCAAACGAGCCGTTCGCTGTAGTTCTTGAAAATGGATTTAAAAAAAACGAAATATCTCCCTTTGGAGTGGACTTTGAGATTTGTAACTTTCTAGATCTTTTTTTATGCCCAAACATACACACTACACACTGACTAAAATTAAAAAAGTGAAAAAGCATAATAGGACCCCTTTAAATATTTGAATATGTAAATAAATATATATTTATTTTTTTATTTTCAATATAGAGGTAATATAGTGATTTTACAAAACACAACTAAAATAAATAAAAATGACAAACATACAACACAATTACTGAAACTTTAATGTAAACTATATAAATCCATTTAGTTTAATTAAATTTTCAATATAGTGAAAATATATTTAAAATATTTAAACATTTACTTATTTTCAATATGCAGGCTATATAGTAATATTACAAAACCCATCTTAATAAAAATTAACACACACAGACAAAAAAAACTTACAACAATTTCAACATGTAATATATAAATACACGTTATTTATTTATTTTAATTATTTCAAAGTTTAAATAAATATTTATTTGTATTTATTATAAATATTTATTAAATATGTATTATTTATTTTCAGTAGTCTATATAGTCTATATAGTGATATAAAATAAAAATAAAAACATGGCACAAGCACACCAAAAAAAATACTAAAGTTGAAAATAAAATAGAAAATATAATAACTTTAATAACTGATAATAAAATAACTATAATTAAAAATAGATATATAAACTCTTATATTGTGTCTATATATATAGGATAAAATAACAATCATGCGTTGGTGATGAAACTGGTGTTTCAGATGTTTTATCCTAATTTTAATAATTAAATGCAATACATTCATCTTAAGCATTTCATCTTATCCTTATGTTCACAGGCATTTTTGCTTTGTTTGATTATTGTTTGCTTTTGTTATTAATCTGAGAGTGTGATGCTAATCCAGATCTGAGGACAGAAGACCTGCTGAGACAAAACCACATGAGAAGCCAGAAAACAGAGAGAGAGTGTGTGTGTGTGTGTGTGTGTGTGTGAGAGAGAGAGAGAGAGAGGGAGAGAGAGAGAGTGTGAGAGTGTGGGTGAGAGTGTGTGTGTGTGTGTGTGTGTGTGTGTGTGTGTGTGTGTGTGTGCGCATGCGTGTGTGTGTGTGTGTGCGCATGCGTGTGTGTGTGTGTCAAGGCTGAATGTAATTGATGTGTAAAGTGAGAACAGAGGCTTCACAGCAGGACGGGGTGGGGGTGAGGATGATGTCATCGCAGGTGCTTCTGCATTAGTGTTTGAATGGAGCAGATTATCAGCGCAGGTTAGAGGTGACACAGATTCACTCGCTGCACTCATGCGACTCGACGTGCTGGAATGAGTCTGTAACGAGCTTCATCATCCCACCAGACAAACATTCACAAACACTCCGAGTCTGTCTGTCTTCAGTCAGTGAATCACAGACAGAGAGCATGCACACGTACTTTCTACTGCTCATATTCCTTTGAAATCTATTCTGTTTGACAATTATTTATCTTGGCAGCTGTATATGAGTGAATTTCCTAAAGAAATGTCCAGGTCAAATATTTATCGAAATCAATAGAGTAAAATAATTATAAATAAAACGTAAGATTTTGTGTTTTGAAAAATGAAGCCTACACTGAAACAAGTTGGTGTAGGAATGATTTTCATTTAGAAATTGATAGTAAATGTCACAATTAATTACAAAGAAACGGGAAGTAACACACATTAAACAGGAAAAAATAAATATCTATAAATTAGGATTTTTGGGGGGAGATTTTTAGATTTTTATGAGAAACTTTTCCAGGCAGATAAGGTTTTGCCCTATCTAGCTAAATACTAATTGTAATAATTATTAATTTATTAATAATTTAAAGGAAATAATTTTAAAGTAGTTTTATCCACAAATTTAAGTTACACTATGCAGTGTTTTTATTATTATTTATGCTATTATAGTATATATTATTTTGAATAAGCTTTTGTTTTGTTGTTGTTGTTGTTTTTTTGTTAAAATAGTTTGTTTTAGTAATTTACGTGCTTTTGTCATTTTATTAGTTTTCATTTATATTTCTGTTTAGCTTTAATTTCATTTCAATTTTAGTTTTAGTTTTTATTAGTACTTTAACTTAAGATCATTTTATACCCGGTAGCTGACAAGTTTTCATCTATTATGTTATTTTATTTCAGCTTTATTTCAAATTTAATAATAGTTAATATTATAATAATTGTTATTATTTAGTTATTTTATCCTTAAAACATGACTGTTCCACTAGTGTTTATTTATTTATTTTTTAGTAGTATTTATGTATTATTACAGAGTTTAGAAATATTTTGAATGTAGCTTTAATATTCAGATTTTTAGTTCTCATTGTAATTTTGGTTGAAGTTTTAGTATTCTTGTTATGTGGTTTTGTCATGTTTTTTTCTATTTTTATTGTACTTTTATTCTAATTAGCTTTATTTTTAACTTTTAGTAATTTCATAATTTCTCTAATGTTTAAACTCCCTATAGTTTTCATTAGGTTTTTCATTTAATATTTTTATTTTATTTTAGCTTTATTTCAGTAAACAAAATACTTTTTGATAATTGTATTTTCTAATTTATTTAACTATAGCACACACTCACACACACACACACACTCACACACACACACACTCACACTCACACTCACACACACTCACACTCA
>NW_015506081.1:355655-357818 GCF_001515645.1 Sinocyclocheilus grahami
AAAGCTTTTAAATGTAGTTTGGGGTAACAAAGGGGTTTTATAGGTTTGACTGAAATAATAATGCAATAACTGACACTTTAAATCAATGTTTCAAGAAACAACAACAAAAAAATTGAACAAAAAACAGATAAAGACAAAAAAAAGTAGCCATTGATAATATCTAAACAATATGTAGTAGTATAGTATATAGTATCCAAATCAAAATGTAATAAAATTAATTTATGTGTGATTTATGTGTAAATTATGTGCAATGTCTTAGCCACTAGGGATAGTTACATCGGGCTATACAGGCATCTAGTGGCAACACAATGATATTACAGATACTAATTGTGCAAAATGTTTATCTTAACAGTCAATTTACAAATAATGCATTCAGATTTGTGGAACTCAATGCACTGAATCCCCACAAATTAGTGTCGTTACTATGACAATCAACTGGTGTCTGAAAATAATTATATATATATTTTTTTTTTCGCCTAGGGCATCAAATTGGCTAGAAACGGCCCTGCTTCTGGTCATTTGATTTTCTACTTTGAAATTAAAAAAAAAGTGTTTTTCATTTAATATTTTTAATTTTGTGTCAGCTATATTTTAGTAAACAAACTAATTTGTAATTGTAAT
The DNA here is from genome assembly GCF_001515645.1 of Sinocyclocheilus grahami. Classification (NCBI taxonomy): domain Eukaryota; kingdom Metazoa; phylum Chordata; class Actinopteri; order Cypriniformes; family Cyprinidae; genus Sinocyclocheilus; species Sinocyclocheilus grahami. Next base: position 356,277 of record NW_015506081.1, read on the forward strand.
CATTTTAGTTTTTCTTCATTTAACCATTACACACTTACACACACACACACACAAGTAGAGTTAGAAAGAAAAAAATTGATCCAAAGAAAGTTTTTATTTGAAGCACTTTGGAGTAAACAAGGCCAGTCTGCAGGTGGAGAGTATTGAGCGTTTGGGGAGATGAGGGGATATCATCTGCGTATGCTATAGTCTGTGAGGACGCTCTCTTTCTCTCAGCTCATGTTTGCAGTTGCACATAAATCAATATTGCTGCTTTCATCCACCTCCTCAGGACACTGCAAACACACACACACAGAGAGAGAGAGCTAGAAGAGATCAAGGCATTCATCTCTCACACGTCTCACATGATTTAGATTTCTGTTCTCTGATGGAGTGTGTCAGGATGCCATTAGTGGCCACACATGTAATATTAATATATGTCAGAAGTTTCCAACTGAAGCACTCTTGCTGTTCATGTAGAACAAAGTCAGCGAGATATTCTTCTGGAAACTGCCTGAGGCTTCAGTTACTGATAAAATCCCAGAAAACAAAAGATGAAACCTCATGTAGATTAAACGAGCTTCAGTTATTGACTGAGCTGACGGAGGCCGAGCGGGTCAGCAGAAACCGCTGGCTGTTTTCAGGAGTCCTGTAGAGTCCCTCATCAGCGTGTGTGGAGATGCTGGAGACGGTCTTCTTCTTCTTCTAGTTCTGAGCATCAGAGGCGATCACAGAACACCAGCTGGGTTCAGATGAAAGATGGCAACAGAGCAGCGAGGCTCCACGAGCTGACCATCTGAACATTTGCTGAAGAAACTCTGAGTGAGTTTGACTGTGAAAACCCCACCGCACTCACTCATGCTAGAGTCATGTGACTGCCGAGGGGTTGCTATACAGTTGCTAAGATGTTTTATGTTGTTATTTGGCCATTACTATGGTATTTTGAGGGGTTACTAGGGTGTTGCTTTTTTAAGTAGTTACTAGGATGTTGCTATGTGGTTGCTATGGTATTTTGAGTGGTTACTAGGGTGTTGCTTTTTTGAGTAGTTGCTAGGATGTTGCTATGTGGTTGCTATGGTATTTTGAGTGGTTACTACGGTGTTGCTATGTGGTCACGTTGGTGTTTTGAGTGGTTATTTGGCCATTACTATTGTGTTTTGAGTGGTTACTAGGGTGTTGCTATGTGGTTGACATGAGTGGTTTCTAGGGTGTTGCTGTGTGGCTGTTTTGATATTTTGAGTGGTTAGTGGGGTGCTGCTATGTGGTTGACATGAGTGGTTTCTAGGGTGTTGCTGTGTGGCTGTTTTGATATTTTGAGTGGTTAGTGGGGTGTTGCTATGTGGTTGACATGAGTGGTTTCTAGGGTGTTGCTGTGTGGTTGATATGAATGGTTTCTAGGGTGTTGCTGTGTGGCTGTTTTGATATTTTGAGTGGTTAGTGGGGTGCTGCTATGTGGTTGACATGAGTGGTTTCTAGGGTGTTGCTGTGTGGCTGTTTTGATATTTTGAGTGGTTAGTGGGGTGTTGCTATGTGGTTGACATGAGTGGTTTCTAGGGTGTTGCT